>NW_020955542.1:62463-265913 GCF_003031625.1 Empidonax traillii | reverse complement strand
TCAGTGTTAATTGCTCTTTAAGCTGTTTAGATGTTAGAAAGTGAAATAACTGGTAATGAAGAAGAACCGTAGCAGTAGTGAAAAATAGCGCTTTTTCTAGTAAATACGATGGGAATTTGCGGTCGTGGCACGGCGCGCTTTTGTTGGTTCTGGAAACAGCTTTTAGTAGCCTCTTTTTTTTTTTTTTTTTTTTGTGTGTGTGTGTGTGTGCGTGTGTGGCAATTTTAATCTGTCTGTGACCGACACCACGCGTTGTGAAGGTCTTTCCGGAACCACCGTGGAGCAAAAATAAGTTCCTTTATTCTGGAAAAGAGAAACTTTTTGAAGTTGAGCGACGTGCTGATTGTCGGCATCTTTTTTTTTTTTTTTCCCCCCCCTGGCCGTTCACGTGATCTCTCTTCCGTTTTCAGAAGAGAAACGTCTGGAAGAGCAACAGCTTGATTTTAAGAGTTTCACGTTTGGGTTTTTCTGTGGCTGTTCAGCAAAGAGCGAATATATTGCATCATGTGTTAATCACTATTTGGTATGCAAACTCTTGCAGGTGACTGCAGTAATTTGTCTATAGTAGCTGTGGTTTGTGCAATTGCAGCGAGAGTAGTTTAGTGCCTGAAAGAAATAAAGGCAGCAAGTCTTCATTCTGTCTTTAAATTGAGGCGTGGCTGAACATCGGTCATAATTCAGATACCAGAAAGCTGCTGCAGAGCTTTGTGGTCCGAGTGTTTGTACACAAAGTGCCGGTAAGCACAGGCGGGGGTAGCACACTTGGAGTGTAATCAACTGCCCTGTTTTGGGGGTGATTTTAGATGCTGTCTTACCCTGCAGATCCACACCGGTCGTCTTGATCTTGGTACCTGAAGGAACGTTGTACAGATCACTTTACAAAGCTCTCTGCCCAGTGGTTGCTCCTCTTAGCACCAGGGATATCCGTGAGAGCAGGCAGGTATCAAAATGGACGTTCCGACTCACCTCACCAATGGGTTTCCTGTTACCAATAGTTAGTAGATTCCCCCCCTCCGATTTTCAAATCTTGCTGCTGCCATCACTGAATTGTTTTTTCTCTATTTTTACGGACAAAGCAGGTGGAAGTTGTTCTACTAAGAAGTAGCAGATACTGCTTATTATGCATTCGTGAAGTTTCTTTATTAAATAGGGCATAGCAAGGATAACAACCTATGGCTATTTCTTTGATTGTGTTTGCAGTGTATGGGGAGGATAAGGGCAAGGTTAATTATTAATTGTCTTTGAGCACAAAAAAAGTCCTTTCCAGTGGACAAGGATAAACACGGCTTAACTCCTCTTTGAGTAAGGGGTGTGGGGGGGAAGTCTTCTCAATTTTTAACAAAATCCTTTTGTCTTTTCTTAAAGGTCCTGAAGCGACTCTCTGGAGACTCCCTTTTTGAAAACTTAAAAAGCAAGGACAATTCTGTTTTAATAAATGAAGGAGAATAAAGAAAATTCCAGCCCTTCTGTAAACTTGGCAAACCTGGACCATACAAAGCCATGCTGGTACTGGGATAAGAAAGATTTGGCACATACTCCATCCCAGCTAGAAGGGCTTGATCCAGCTACTGAGGCTCGATACCGCAGGGAGGGGGCCAGATTCATATTCGATGTGGGAACACGTTTAGGGCTGTATCCTTTAAACTCATGCTGGTATGAAATGTTTGTATGAATGGTGGGTTTTCAGAATAAAATGTACAAGAAGTGTCATGTGCTCAGTTAGCTGTTCAACCATTTTTTTAATAATTTATCAACAATACTTTTGTGTTTACTTGCCTTTTGATTGAACGTTTTGCTGCACAATTTTTTATCTGTTCCTTGGATAAACAAGGTTACAACTGAACCATTTTGGCAACAGAGAAGTAAGATGATACGGACTTGCCAATTAAGGATAACTTTTATCAGTTTTGAAACTCAATGTCTTACTATATTAATCTGTGTAGCTTCTCAAATTTTGAGAAGTTTTGCACTCATTTTTTTATGGATTGTGCATCTCAGGCTTCCAACCTCTGCCAACCTGCTCTTGGTTTATGGTGGCTGGTTTTCTGTTCTGTTGGTTTGAGATCTACAACTTTGTGTCAGTAAGTCCTTCCAACAGTCCCACTGTCTCAGAGACAGCCACTTAAATTTTCTGCTTCCTATATTTTGATGCTTCTTTTAATCTCCTTAGTTCTTTGTTTAATAAGATGTGGTGAAGATTAAATTTTACTCTCCCTAAACAGAAGGTTTTATTTGCATTTGTAGTTGTGAATAGTTAGCGCTTTTCTCCACACCAGCACTTTAATGTGAAGTGATAATTGTTCTGTTCCTTCATGTACCTCTTGCTGGTTTTGACCTTCTCTGGAGCAGGTACGGTGTAACACGAGAATGACCTTGTGTGGGTCCTTCTGTGGGAGTTTGCAGACCTGCAGTATATGCTTTAGGTGTCAACTGCATCTGGGCTGAATCAGTATTTAACACAGCTTTAAGGGGTTTTGTGGCTTTTTTTTTTTTTCTAAAGCTCCTGTTTTACTTGCAGTGTTTTCTAACTGGTCACTGAACAGCCAGTTACTTGAGGTACTTGATAAACCAGAATCCTTCATATATGTTTGGTTTTAAATTTGTTTTGTGTCCTGTTTGAAAGTCCTTATTCTGCACCACAGACATTATGATACTCTAGCAACTGGAATAATTTATTTCCATCGGTTTTATATGTTTCATTCCTTCAAACAGTTTCCAAGATATGTAAGTATTTAGAATATTTATGACTTAATTCAGGGATTGCACTAGGGATGGACTGCTTGAAATTTCGATTAATCATTTGGGTACTACTGCTATCCACTCCTCTGAATGATGGGAAATTAATATTTTGTCTTTTAATCATTACAGCTTATATAAATACAATTCCTTGCTTGTTTACACACTTCTGTTTACACTTAGAAGCATATTGACATTGCAGTTACCTATTGCTGCGACTGTTGTTTGAAAACAGTAACAGCTATAGTGCTGGCATTTCTATATTGGATAAAAGGAAAAAAAGAAGTGTAATACCATCTTAAAACTGCTTGACAGACACTGCTGAACCAGGACAAATTGTGCCTTGGGTTTCTGACCTTGAAATGAAATTGTATAAAATGGACAGTCCTCCAAAATCTGTATTTTTCCTTTGAGAAAGTAAAAGCTTAAATTACTACTTTATTAAAATTAGAAATTAATATGTTCATTAAGTCTTTCATGGGAGACTTCTGCAGAACTGTAAATGGAAACTTTTACAGTGCCACACTTTATTGCATATCTACATGTAGACAACTTTTTGAAAGCACTTTCCTTTTTTAGGTGACAGGAGCCTGCTGTCTCTTCTTAGCAGGAAAGGTTGAAGAAACACCTAAGAAGTGTAAAGATATAATTAAAACAGCTCGTAGCTTGCTAAATGATGTACAGTTTGGGCAGTTTGGAGATGACCCAAAGGTAAAAATACTCATGTTGAAATGATTTCATCCTGTTGTAGTCCATCAAAGTGGCATACTTTCTTTAGAGCACTGGCTGATTTTCAGTTGTTCTAAATTAAATTAGATGTTCAGCATGCATTTGTGTTTCTTCTGGGTGAAGTGATGGGTAGCCATGAAAGTAATTCTTCCTAATACAAACAGCTTTGGGAGCTTACTGGAATAATTGTTTTTATAAAAAGTTTACCTTTTATTTAATGTAAATTCCGATGTTACTTTTCAAATTAAAGGAAATCTGAGTAATTTTGGTCAGAGAAAGAAATGCTATCAAGACATAACTCATATTTAATAACCTGAATGTGATTTTAGGAAGCAATTAATAGCAAATCTTAAATAAGAGATCTCAAAAGTATTGAGAGGTTTCCTGTATAGAGTATTGACTTAGCGAAACTATGCATCTCTCAGAATTTCCTTATTATAGATAGCAGAAGTTGCTGAAACTCATGAGAGAAGTGTGATGAGAACTTACATTTTTGTTGAGATTTTGTGTATTCGGCACTTCCCTGCTGTGTCTGATACGGTTCATTCTGCTGTGGAGGAAAAAGAATTTTAAGAACCACATCCCCTGTCCTCACTCAAATAAATGTAAACTAAAGGTATTTTGGTTTAAAATACTATTTTAAGTTGGAGAGATTGTGTTCTCCTTGGAGACAAACCCTAATCAAACAAAAGCAGACAAATGTTGTTGTCTGGAGGTGCTGTGTTGTCATGCTCTACACTAGTGTAAAATATCTGTGGGTTAAAGAAGGAATAACATTGTGGTTACTTTGTAACATTCTCTAGGAAGAAGTGATGGTCCTTGAAAGAATCTTACTACAAACAATAAAGTTTGATTTGCAAGTGGAACATCCATACCAGTTTCTTCTCAAGTATGCCAAACAACTCAAAGGTAAAATATTGCAGGCTGAGCAAGTAATGCCTGTTATTAATTTTCAGAACTTAATATACATTAACAGTGCAAGAATATTCTATTTCAAACTATTTGTCCTTTTTGATTTTTTCTTAAATTTTTTCTGCCTATTTTTCAGGAGACAAAAATAAAATTCAAAAACTGGTTCAAATGGCATGGACATTTGTCAATGACAGGTAAGATAGTCTAGGAAGCTTTTTGAAAGTGGAATAGTTACTGTTGCTAACTTTGTTCTGGGGTTAGATATTTCTTTGACAAAAGTTTCTTATTTGTTTTCTGCTTGTTATATGTGTTCTTTGCCATGTTCATCAATTTTCTTGCCATCATTACCACGATAGTTCCATTGAGCACAGAACCTGGAATGAGTATAGAAGTAGACTATTAAGTCTTTTGCAGTTTTGTGGTAATGATTTAGTGCTGCATTAAAAAAAAAAAAAAAAAAGGGTAATGTTTGAAAGGGCCAAAGCAAATTCTAGATCTTCAGGATAGAAGCTGGCATCTTGCCCAGTCTTTGATATGTGGCACATTCTGAGAAAAAGAAGTAATTTCTCAATTCCGTCATGTTGATCAATGTATTTTTAATGTGGTGTTTTGGTAATAGTAAAGTGGCCATAAATTCAATAAGGAATACAGTTCTTAGCACTAATTTACAATTTCTTGAATAATGAATTTGTAGTACAAGGACTACATCAATTAGTAGGAGTGTGTATAGAAGCACTTCTCATGTGCAGCGTCCTATTGAAAAAAAACCCCAACCAAAACAACGCACTTTAGCTTTAACAAAAGCTATTCAAGAGATAAACCTTTACAGCTTGATCTAAAACTTGCATCGTGCTTGACAAGTTGCTTTACAAGTTCATATTGGCTGTTCTGTGGGTTTGGGTGGTTTTTTTAGTGCTTGTTTACATTTTATTGACAAACATTATGAAACTAAAATCCAGTGTGGGTAGCATTCTTTTACCAGTGCAATGCGGTGACAGCACGCAGTTGTGTAGGAATGAACATGAACACTATATTTAATGAACACTACAGGTGAGACTGTAGCTGCCCATACTTGGAATGTAATGCTGTCTTTTCCCTCTTTTTCCATATAGTGTTATGTTTTATGGTTTTAAACCCCAAACTTGTTCTTGTGCATTGTATTGCTTCTGCAAGCATATTCCCTCATATTATCTGTGTAAAACTGACTTGTTTCACGATAGGGATAGCACAGAAGGAGTTTAGTTTTGTAAACTCTTCTCTTTAATAAGGCTCTCAATGCCCGAGACGTTAAAACTGTGTTGGGGATTTTATACCCTGTTAATTATAGCTGTTGTACATTAAAGTGTTGTACTTCGACATTTGGGTAATCTTCAGGGTTGTGTTTTGTTTTGGTTTATTTTATATTCCAGTCTCTGCACTACCCTGTCCCTGCAGTGGGAGCCTGAGATCATAGCTGTTGCAGTTATGTACTTAGCAGGACGTTTGTGTAAATTTGAAATACAAGAATGGACGTCAAAACCAATGTACAGACGATGGTGGGAGCAGTTTGTCCAAGATGTTCCTGTTGATGTTTTGGAAGGTATGAAAACCATTTACCACAAACAGAGTATTTCATTTAACTGCGTGACTTAAGTCACAAGTAAATGCAACTTGCTTTTTATCTAGGTTTTAGTCTAAATAATTATGTGTCAAGTATGTAACTCAGATAGTATGTGCTATGCCTTAATCAGGTTTTAAATTGAACTTACTAGACTGGCTTAATCTAGAAGCGTATTTACTCATCATGATTAGACTTCTGGTCAATATTTGCATTACAGCTTGGTTAGTTTATAAATCGTCCTGGTGTGTTTTCAATTTTTTTAACGATTCGCTTCTCCCCATTTTAAATGTGGCTCAACAAACACTGGAACCAATGGAGCCTGGTTTCCAGTGGTTTTCTCACTGATAATTGACCTCTGGCTGAATTATACTAGGTTAGGGTTTTTTTTGTGGTGTTCCATGACTGAGAGACAGATTATGGGGGATGAATTCAGATAGGGGATGAATTATGGATCTTTTTAATCAATACAGCTATCTTAAACTTGTCCTCCTGAGTGAGAGAATGCCAGGAAGTTCATAAAACAAAGCAAGACCTTTCTTGACTCTGTTTAGGAAATTGGGGTCATGTGGCCACTCGTTTGTTTTCATTACAGTTTTTATGGACTTAAAAGTGTCAGACTAAGCATGCTTTAGTACCATGAATTGCTTTAGAAATCTTCTTTAAAAATTTATGGTTGTCACAATCTGGCATTGTGTTCTAAGAAATTAGAACATTATGTGTTGCTCTTCAGGTGCTTTAGCCTTTGTTGCTCTTAGAACTCAGGTGAATACCTTACAGTTCTGATTTCTTAAATGGTTACTTGCCTTGGCTTTATTGCAGCTTTTTTCAAAGTTCCTTCAGTTTATCTTAGATACGCCCTCCTCTGAATCCTTGTCAAAGAGGGTTGTAGAATGAGAATTTCTGCGGTTTCTGTTATGGCAATAGTGAATGCTTATGGAAAGAGCTCATTTGGCTTTTTTTTTTTGGGAAGGTTTTCTTTTCTTGAGTGCTGTTCTTGCATCTGGTTATCAGTTGGTCCTACATGTTTTCTTGCAGACCTTTAGCTCCTAACGTGTTGAAACAAGATATTCGGTACTAGTCCTTTACTTAGTTTCCTGGAACTTTTTTGACTGGCCTAACTAGATTTGTATCTTTAAGCATTTAATCTTCTTTCATTCCCTTTCTTGCTGTATTACAATATTGTTAACATGGTTACCTGGCTCTCCAGGCATACATTAATGATATACAATGTATTAATACCAAGACACTGTGTTTTTCTGGAAGGTGTGCTTATGCATCGACATATTGTTCAGCATAGGCAGAAGAAACTCAGAAATGCAAGTATAAACTGAAAATTAGTCTGTTTTAAAAAAGTCAAATCTCTGTTTATTGTAACAGTGACTAATATTTGCAATGATTTTTTCCAGAGTTGATGTCCAGTAAAAAGCATAGTTGATAATTGTGTGTTAAATTTACACTTGTACATTAAAATGGTATAATACTTTGGATTTCTTTTTTCTTTATTATTAAGATATCTGTCATCAGATCCTGGATCTATACTCACAAGGAAAACAGCAAATGCCTCATCATACTCCTCACCAGTTGCAGCAGCCACCATCCCTTCAATCTACACCCCAGGCACCAACAGTACAGCAGTCCCAGCAATCCCAGAGCTCAGAACAATCACAGACTCAGCAGCAAAAAGAGTCGCAACAGTCAGCACAGCAACAGCAGCAGCAGCAGCAAACACAAGCACAGCAGTCTAAAAAGCCCTCTCCCCAGTCAAGTCCTCCTAGACAGCCTAAAAGACCAGCAGTAAGTTGAACTTTAACTTTCTGATGCCCACTTGATTTAAAGGCCACTGTGTGCAGCAGACTTGTGTTCGCTTAAAGAATGAGCCTGGTAATTAATTTTATATGGTAGATTTTCATTGGTTATATGGCAAGTATGTTAATGCAGAACAACCTTTACAGTTTTGGCATATCACATTCTTATTCCACTTGAGGCAAAAGCAGTGGAGAAATTTTTTAACTCCACATGATCTATTAAGGTTCTCAGTGTTTGTGGTTCTGTGCTATCAAACCTCCTGATTTCTCTGTTAAGCAGGCTTAGTTTAGGAAAGGTTTCTTGTGCTACACCTGAATGTAGAGATGTGCATAATGATGAAGACATTTATTGACTCTTTGATTGCAATTTTTAAGAGAACAGTGGCCTCTAAAATAAAAGTATGTCAAAATTCCTAAAAACAGTCTTTCAAAATATTTTAATAACAGTAGAAGCCTAAATATTCATCATACTTAAAAGTCTCACTTTGTCCATACTGTCACTTCATAATTGAAAATGAGAAGGTACATTAGCAGTTGGATAGTATCACAAGTACTCTGAGAGCTCTTCCACAGTCGTCTAGTTCAAGTTCACCTTTCAGACTTTAATCTACACCTTTTGTGATTATTTTCTTTTTTTCACTTTAAAAGTGAAAGGGTGAAAAAGAAAGGGTGAAAGTGTTACCAAATCTTCTTGCATGTACTTAGCAAGAAGAGTGCCTTCAGAAGTAAAATGTTTGGAACAAGTCTATTTAGGAAGTAAATTTTGTACAGCTTTTACAGCTTTTGCTCTAACTTGTAATTAATGCAGGCCCAAACTAGAGAACAGACATTGGGGGGAAAAAATCAAACCAACCTAAAAACCAAATAAAACGAAAAACCACGAGGAAGCAGCAAATGCTCGAATGAAATGGATTTGGAAGAGCGCAGCATCTCCATGATAGCAGCCTCCAACAAAAGACAAAAATGTAGCTCTGTAAAATGTTGGTCTTGTAATTGCAAAATATAGCCTACTACAGGAAAACACCTGCACTGAAATTTTCAGTTGTTCCACTGAACTTCAGCACTGTGCAGGATAGAAGGCTGATAACGTGTTAATTAGCTTCAGAATTGTGAGAGCTCTTTATAGGTACTATGTATTTCTTTTCATGATTTTATGCCATCAGCACAGATTCTGTTTTGAGTTGTCAGACCTCTAGGGCAGGGAACTCTCTTGGCACATCAGAAACTAGTAATAACAGTTTGGTTTTTTCAATGTGCATCCATCGGATGTTGTTATGAATTCTTGTTCATTCATGTAAAGGCCTTTACAGTACTACTGATTTTGCCCCATCCCACGTGCTAATGAACTACCTCATGGAAAAAAAGTGATGCCTTTTGCATGAATAGTATCTGTTGTTCTTTAACAATCACCTCTGGTCAAGCCATAAGAGAAACTTACCTTTTCTTGAAATTAGTTTGATCTCTATCACCTAATAATTGAGGAAGTAAATACCACAGATAAAAAGTTAAATTCTGGTACACTGTAGTCATTCAAAACAAATAAAAAGCAAAGGGTGAGTCAACAGGAGTTCTGTAGGAATACAGCACAAACAGCCTAAATTTTAGAAAAGCCAATACAGTGATCTGAAATTGTTCTTTTTCCAGAAAGCAGTCTGGACGAACGAGATGTGTGGTGTTTGAAAGATTTACTCGGTGCTTCTAAAATGTTCGTCAGTTAGATGTACCATAAACCTTACTTAAAATCTTAGCCTCCTTATATAAATAGGGCTTTGCATGACATTTTTGGTTTGTGCAGAACAGAAATACACTTTGCTCCTGGAGGCCAGATTTTCAATTTACATGAACTCTCATAACTCTGTTACCTTCTACTGAGCCAAGATACTTTCAAGCAGCTGAGGCATTGGCCCATGACTTACAGACCCACACCAGATGTCTAAAGCATCTGCACATCCTCTGCATCTCTAGTGGTGAAGAGTGTTCAAATTTTCAGTTGATTTCACTAAAAATATACTGTGAATCATTAGATGTAAATAGTTCATTTAGTTGGATTAAACTTGAAATTGTTAGTGGGAACAATTTTAATGCACTAGAAATAGCAGTGAAAGAACAGCTCCATTGTGGTTTGAATTGAGCTGAAAGTATTAAATACCCTTTGGAGTGCTAATAAATAAGGTTGATTATTATTATTTATTATGACCCGGGGATGTCCTGGCTGGGCAAATACAAACTACAATACAGTAGAAGGACCAAAGAAATGCTCATCTCTATTTTAGCAGCTGCCATTATTAGGGAAGTGATTTAAATGTTTATAAATTTTGGGCTTGTTGCCACTTGATTCTTTTTTTTTCTTTAGCATAAATACAGTTTAGACTGATATTTGCTTTTCTGTCACACGAGTTATTTGGCTCCAGTTGCATGTTCCATTCCAATGGTGTACCTGAATGATGTTATTTTTGGAACATTGTTCCATATTAATAGATGCACAGTAATTTAATTGCTTGTCACCTGATCAACTGATTTCACAGAATGAGTGATTTTTAGGAAAAGGTCCAATAAGTAGTGGAGATTTACTTCTGTTTGAAAGTGCAGGAAGAGCTGATGTTTGTGTGCAGTTTTACAGACAATTACAATTTAGTGCTAGAAAGTCAAGAAAAGACCACCCAAGTAAAATGAAGGCAGCAGGTGAGTTTGTGAGAGTCACCAAGAAAAAAAGTATGTGTATTTGAAATAGGAAGATAAAAATTATTGTCCTTAAAAAGCAGGAAAGCAGCTGGAAGGTGTCTGAAAAATTGAAATGATTTTCAAAGGAAGATAAGAAAGAGATTGCCTCAAGCAGGCAAAAATTGGACAGCAAAAATTTTGAAAATACCTATCAGAATTAAGGAAAATTTGTTGTTCAAGTTGGATTGAAATGTATGTCCATTCTTGCTGTGGAAAGTGAAAGGAACAGAGCAACAGTTCATGAAGGTAAAGCTAACAGAGGTAAATAGTCCCTTAAAAAAACCTTTTCATTTAAAAGACGAAGAAGCCGTGTACCATTCCCCTCTGACCTTTATCATTAATTTTAAATACATTTGTACTTAAAATTTTGGTAAAGTTTTCTGCTTTTCTCTGAGACCATTAAGTTGTCATCTCAGTGGGACTGTGTAATCTGTAAAGATTTTTCTTACTCCACTATCTGAGATTCTTTAAAAAAACTACAATACACCAACAACCAAACAAACAAGAAAAAAACCCAATCAAAAACTTGTGATTGGAAGGATGATGTGAGATTCTGTGGGTTTTGTTCAGAGTGCATACATTTTTTTTGCTGGCATAACATTTGGCTTTTATACAACGCTTTCCATCCGAAGGCTTCCGAGATGTTCTAAGCTGTGCAACACTTTCACTGCCCCCCTGTCCTGGTAAATAAAGCATAAAGGCCTGAAGTGATTTTGGCAAAGGTTGAGTGACAGGTCAAAGCAGAAGTGGGAACAGAGGCCAGGTCTCTTGTTTTCAACTCAGTGAGCAGTGTACTGGACCGTGACAGATGTGCAGTGGATGATAAGTACATTAAATGAGATGCAACACGCCATGGTGAGAACAGCAGAAAATACTGCCTCTAAAATACCTGCTATTTTTCCAGTCTTTTTATTTTGCCAGTTAAGTTGGGCTTTGCCAGTGTGATTTGATTTTGTTCAGTGTTTGTCTTGCATCTATCTAAAGACACCATAGAATTATTTAGGTTGGAAAAGAACTTTAAGATCATTGACTCTAACTGTTAATGCTGCACTGTCAAGTCCACCAACAAACTATTTCCCCAAGTGCCACATCTGCGCATCTTTAATAGCTTCAGGGATGGTGACTCAACCACAATACCTGACCACCCTTTCCATGATGAAATTTTGCCCAATATCCAATCTAAACCACTCTTGGCACAACTTGAGTCTGTTTTCTCTTGTCCTTTTTGCCTGGGAGACTGATTGTAATGGTCCTATTTTAACCTTTTTTTTTTTTTTTTCCCCAAACAGGCTGTATCTCCAAAAGAAGAAACAAAGGCAGCAGGTAAATATTAGTATTCTATTCATATTGCTTCAGTTTTGCTGTTTAAACCAGAATAAGTCATATGCTGACATGCACTTTGTTTGCTTACAGGCTTGGCAATTCTAAACTATTTTGCTCCTGATAATGAATCTTTAAATATGTACTTTAAATATGTTTTTTAGAAGTTTCTAGCTGCAGAACATGAAAAAATTGAGTATAACTGTGCCCCAAGGGTCTCTTAGTACAGTCTTAATTCAGTCAACTTCTTCTGACGTTTGTTTCAATGAGTTACAAATTAAAAGTTTTGGGCTAGAAAACATGTACTTGCTCATCTTCAGTTACATACTGTTATTGGGTAGTTTGTCTCTAATTAAAGTTGTTTGAAATGGTGGGCATGGGTTCTTTTGGAAGACTTGTATGTGATACTTGATACCATGTTATTTATACAAATATGTTGATTTTAGTTTTCTTTATTAAACATACCTAGTATATAGGGTTTCCACTGTACTTTTGTATAGAGTAATATGATGTGATAATCATTAGTATGAGACCAGAGTTGAAATTTGGAAAATATTGCAGAGAAATAACCAGTTAGGAACTGACAAATGTTTTTTAGAGCCACCGCCACCATCTAAAATTCCTAAAATTGAAACTTCACATCCACCAATACCTCCTGCACATCCCCCTCCAGGTAAGCTTTTACTTTCTTAAACACATTTACTCCTGTTAATTGTGTTGTTTTTCATTTGGGTCATGGTAGGTAACGGTGTGGGGGCAGGGGATTGTTGCCTTGTTAGTCAGCTTGGCAAGTTAAATTATAAGTTCAATAAGCTCTAGAGGGAATTTCATGTTACTAGCACAGGCTTTTCCAGACAGAAGTAAAAAACTTATGATGGAAACAAGATTATTATACTGGGTGGACAAGGGCAAAACAAGGCTGCAACTCTTAAGTACCTAGAAGACTAAAACTAGTTGTCAATAGCAGGCAAAAAGGGACTTGTGATCTCAAAAGGAAGGCAGATGCCATATTAGATTACCAGATGGGCTTCAAGCTGTCCTGTAGAAGTCCTCCATGCATCTGTATTCCTATACATCTGTAGTACAGGAATTCTGCAGGTGTGTCACTTCTAAAAAATACGAGGGATACGTTCTTTGCTGCACATCAGAAGAGGACTTTTATCTGCCAGAGAACATTAACACTGCACACATGCCTTATGTTTGCAAAATAAACTGTACTGTTGTAAAAATGTGCTTCCAGCGCCTTGATGCATTAGCTGTCCTTCCAGTGACCCTGAAATATGACATAAATATTTTACAGACCACAGTCCATAATGTAACTGTAAGATGACAGCTCTGAACAGGGAAGTACAAGAGAGAAAAGGAGAGCTCTAAAATATAGTAGGACTATTTTTCCCAATTGTTAAAATCTAATGAAGAATGAAGCTTTTTTTTCTAAATACCATGTTCGTTATTCCTTCAGTTGTTAAATCTTGAATGCACATCTTGCATCCAGAATGGTTCTGAAAATAAACAAATGGGGAAATTACTGCCTGCTGTAATTTAAGAGCTAGAAGTCATTGAAATCATAGGTACCACAACCAGCATACCCACCTTGCATGGTTTAATTATGTCTGTCCTAGGGGACAATTTTGCTGTTAAAATTATGACTGCGTAGATAAAGTAAATCCTATTTGAGCAGGTAGTGGATTTATTTCCCTTGTTACCTAAAATTTTCCTCTTTGAATTTGTTTCTACAAGTATATAATTGTATAAGCATTGAAACATTTTCAGAATAGTCTTTAAAGGGCAACTCTGTGGAAAAATCAGGTGAAAACCAAGAATGCATATTGACAAAAGGAACAGAAGTACTAGGATGTGGCTTTATCTCAAATTTTATTTCACAATGACAGTTTAGTATGCCACTGGAAACGACTGCCCTATATCTGCTTCTAAATAACTTTTCTTATTGAACAGTGTTTTAGATGCTTATATAAATGAGTAAGATGGATGTCAAGATGCCCTAAAATATTTTTTGTTGGCCATTTTAATACTGACTCTGACCATACAGAGAGGTTGCTATTAGGTCAGTCATCCTAGAGGTATTATGTACTTTATAGGGTCTGCATTAGGAGGGGAAAAGATTCTTATGTAAAGAGAAGACAGCTTAAAACATGTCCTTTCCAGAAGTAGCCAAGTATAATTCTGCAAAATGCTGACCTTTCTATGAACTTGTCCAGAGTGTCAGGTGCTGAGTTCCCTGAAACTAATCAAAGGAACAAAGCTGATAAGATTTTATGTCCTTCTTACCCTCCAGTTTTCTTTTTTTCTTTCTTTTGGTAAACAGGTTTAGAACTGAGTGTTAAAGACTTGAGACTTTGGCCTATGTTCTCAAATAGTATTTCCCAATACAGGAGGCAGGTGAAGTGCAGAGGGTAATCCCAGGACACCTCCTGGACTATCACAGGGATAGAAAGGAGGCCTGGACTAAAGAAGATGGAAGAACTGACCAAAAGAGTTTTGGTACCTTGGATCCCATGACTTTTTAAATCCACTAGTTGTGATTCTGTCCATCCAGTCTGCTAATTCTGCTAATTGTACAACAGTATTTAAATTACAAAAAAATAAGAAGAAGAATGGAAGCTGAATTTAACTATTAGAATGGGAAAAGCTGACCTTGAAGCTTTGTTAGGCAGCTTAGTTGGTTTTCAGTGACCTAAGAAAGTCTGACTGGATACCATGTGGCATTCAGAGACAGAGAGAATCGAGTTCTCTTTTGCTATGTTAACTGGAAGAAAAATACAAAATATTCAGAAGCTGTTATTGCCACTATCCTTCAAAAAATAAATGAAATTTTCTTTTTCAGAGCGCAAGCCTCCTTTGACAACTGCAGTTTCAATGGGAGAACCAGAGCAATCTACTACTGTGGACTCAGTAGATATGCCAAAGGTCCAGATTCCTCCCCCTGCTCATCCTGCCCCAGTACATCAACCTCCACCTCTGCCACATCGTCCCCCGCCCCCACCCCCCACCAGTTATATTACAGGGATGTCTACTACAAATTCTTACATGTCAGGGGAGGGTTATCAAAGTCTTCAGTCAATGATGAAAACAGAAGGACCAACATACGGAGCTTTACCACCGGCCTATGGACCACCAGCTCATCTACCATATCATCCTCATGTCTATCCTCCCAACCCTCCACCACCAGTTCCACCTCCACCCCCTGCTTCTTTCCCCCCACCCAATATTCCACCTCCTACTCCTGGATATCCTCCTCCACCTACATACAATCCTAATTTCCCACCTCCAAGACTGCCTCCAACTCATGCAGTACCACCTCATCCACCTCCAGGGCTGGGAATGCCACCAGCTAGTTACCCCCCGCCTACTGTTCCCCCAGGTGGACAGCCACCTGTCCCACCTCCAATTCCACCACCTGGTATGCCACCTGTAGCAGGACTGGGACGTGCTACATGGATGAGATAGCATGAGGTAATTTGCACGAAATACCTTTACGTTGACTAGGCAGGAGTAGCTAGCCAAAAATCTACATTGTAAAGATGAAGAGGAGGGTAATCTGTATAATTTAGATGAAGAAATGGGAGTAAATGAAAATTTAGCTGATCTGTTTGCAGTATTGTTTATGGTGAGTTATATAGGCTTCTAGATTTTAATCAGCTTTGCAGTATCTATTCTAACTTTATACGTTTGACTTAAGTTTAAATTGTCTTGACTTATTCCAGCACTGGATTACTTTGTACTAGCAAAACCAGCCATATTGGCTCAATTATATCAGTAAGAAGAAAATTTCCTTCTAGAAATCAGTGCCTATTTTTGAGTATCAAAATAGCCAGATACCATGATCTGTGATCTGTAACAAGAAACTTCATTTTTAGTAATAATTAAAACAACACGATGTCAAGCATGAAAGCTGCTTTATTTAAGGGAGATTCTGAATGCTAGCTGACTGGAATAATTTTGAGGTGTTTGCCTTGCTGATAGTTTTGGTTTGGAATGTACTGGTATCTTAAAATATTGTATGTTTACACCTATTTGCAAATTCCTGTACATAATATATATATTTTCTAAGTGTGAAAGTCTGAATGTAACAGCCTACTGTGATGTACATCATAGTTATAAATGGGACTACTTTGTTCACTCTACCCAAATAAAATTGGTTCTGAATTTAGTGGATTTCCAGATTTTTCATATTAGTTCAGAATTCACAACTATGGTACTTACTGCAAGGTATTTCAGCAGTGGTCTTCCAAATTTTATTCAGCAGTTTATTTAAAAAGAATGTATTTTATTTTATTCAGCTAGAAGTATACACTATCACAATCAATCTCTTACTTCATTTTTACTAAAATATTTCAAATGAATGTTTTACACACATTATCAAAAAAATCTGTACTATTACTTTCCCTCCCCAAAAAAGCCAGAGTGGTTCAATAATAGGTAAAAACGCGTGCTAAAGGTCTAAAGAATTTTGCTATATACACAACAGCAGGTGCTAACTTTTCCAGTTCTTTGTAATTCATATACAGAAAATATAGCAGGGCTGTAAGATCACAGGTTTAACAGAAATCAAACTTTAAACTGATTTCTAAAGCAGCACAAATAGACTTTCCCCACATTATGAAAAATATACAATTTTATCACTTTACAGTCATGCACTTTGAAAAAAGATCAGTAGTACTCTTCCCCCACAGTTTCTAGAAAGATAAAAGGTCACTTTAACACTGATTTCTTTTAATATCTAATATTTGGATAAAAATGTGCCATTCTCAAACAAGGTTGTGCTCGGCAGTCTTATCAAGGTGCAAAGAGCCAACTGAAGCTGGTTATACTGCAGCATTTCAGGAACTGTTAGGGAAATGCTGCTTACTTCAGTCACTCCAACAAAATTCAAGGATGTGATTTTACTTTCTTTAAGCAAGCAAAGTCCTTTTGTAAACAGTGGATGCTTTCTTTGCCGGAGGATTGCAGAACCCAGGGCTTCAATCTTGAGGAAATTATCTTGGGCTATTGTGCCAAATATATCAATTTAATGGCCACCATTTCAAGGGATGCTTCCCTCCAGCTTAATGTACAAAGCTCCTCAGGTAGTTTTCACTGGAGACTTAGCACATAGGTTAGTGAATTTAAATATGCATATAAAATACCTTTTTAGACAACTGAAAATTCAGCACCCAAGTCATCCCATAAAGTCATTGAGCATCATTTTACCCCAGGAAGACACTTTATAGCTCAAATGGAGCTATGATGAGTAGCAAGCCTAAAAACCTCCGAACAGCAACACCCCAAGGTACAGCACTGTTGTGTTCTTTTGCAAATTCAGTGATGCACATCTTACACTGAAGATGATGCTGCTGCCAAATAGAATCTTAGAAAATCAATGGGCAGTACCCTAAGTGTATAAAGGTTGTTCAGCTGAACTGCTGGCTACCCTGCAAACTGGCTCTTCAGGATTACTGAATTGACCCCAATTGCAGCACTGTTTCTCTTGTAGGTGAGATCTGCAGGTAGAACAAAACAAGCTTTGCTTGAAGTCTTTGAATAGACTTTGAGAGAAATTTGATAGAAGGAAATATTTGAATGGGAATTACATAGCTGGTGAGACGAGTAATCTGATTAATGTAGTTCTTCTCTTGTTGAGAGGACCTGCTAGCTTAACATACCCCTTAAATAGCAAGCATGTCATCAATACAGTTAACTCTCTTCAAGTGCTGGCAACATTTGTGTTGCTTTAGTTAGAATTCACTGACATAAATTAACCTTGTTCCAAATATACTTAAATTCTCTGCTTAATCCAGTGATTAGATGCCACCAAAATAAAAATGGGCTTTCAAGCAGATAGATTAAAGCAACCCTCTGTTTGACATAAGATGTTAAGGAAAAATTATGCCTCTGCTCTGCATCACCTTTTCCGGTATGGAAATCTCAAGGTATTCATTGTACAGCAGGAAGACAAGCAGCCATCAGTGGTGACTAGAAACTGGAGGTCAAAACAAAAAGTGGAGAAAATCCAGAATCCTCTAAAGTTGCGGTGCCTTAAGGAGACAGTCAGACTCTAGAATGGATTTTTCCAGACTCCATGGGATGTAAATACTATTAGACTGAGAGCTAGATAGCTCAGTGTTCACTGACTGAGCAATAGTAAGAAATTGCTCACTGGTGGGTGTGTGAATGAGAATATGCGTTTGCGTTTTGGGGGTGGTTCTTGGTTGGCTATTTTTAAATAACCTACTCGACTGTCACATTTTTATTTCTGCAATGAATAATGAAGTGGTTCTTACTCTTATGGGTTACTGTGTATTTTGGTTGTATTCCTTCTCTGTTTTTTCTACTGGTTACAGGTTTCGGCTCTGACACTGCAAATTCTTCACCCAGGCAGCTAGTTTATTGTACACCATGGGACCAATTACCTTTCATAAGCTGCAGCATGGGCTCCTTGGTGTTGTATCGGTGCTCCTTGTTATACAATACCACAAGTCAAGAACTCAACTGGTAGAACAAATTAATTTAAGAGGAAGAACCTGTCCAGCTAATTCAGCTGTCTGTAGCTGTGACTGATTCTTACAGAGAATAAAAGGAAAGGAATTATGTTTGAGGTCATTACATCTTCAAAATAATCACTAAAATCAATGCAACTTTTGAAGAGGAGGCTTTGATCTTTTCACATGCCTGTCTTTAAAATTATGTCACAGAAATGAGTACTAATAACGAAGCCTCGCTTCCTTGGACTATTGGGAAAGGACATCTAATAAAATACAGGGACAGCTGCTGTGACAACTTGGAAAAGGAGGGAGTCAAATTCTTACAACTACACAGGCAGCTACTCCACAATAGCAAAATATAAGTCCCATTGTTTTATATACAACCATTTGAAGAAGGAAAAACTCACTTGTTTTGGTTCATTAATAAAAATAAAGCTTGAATGGCAGGAAGCAGTCTCACCCGACAGCCCGTGTTTATGGAGTTTTTATTCAGCTCTGCAAAGTTGTTGTTCGGTTACCTTACACAGGAACCAGTATAGATCCAGCAAGAACATTAAAAAAACCCACCCAAATCTTCTTGATGTGAAAGATGAGCTGCTCTTGAAGATCCTGTGAAAGCCATAAGCACTGCTAGGATGGCAGTTTCTGCTGAATTACTTTGTAGTGAAAGCTTTACAGGAAAAGTGTTGCCATATTTGTAGGGAATACTGGTGTGTGGCTAAGTGACTTCATTCACATTATGACTGCAGAAATCTCATGTCATTTGTTCACGAAAAATAGTTCATTAACAGCTGGTACAGAGTCTCAAGCCTTTCTGTACTCTTGTGTGATGAGCACCACCATACAAAGTATGGTGGTGCAAGTGTTTTTAGCTTGCCACTCAACGTTTTACACAGAGCCTTGTAAAAACAGTTGCATGTCATTCTTCAAAATAAGGGCCTCCAAAATAAGTGTTAGCAGCTCATGAACTTGGCAGGCAGTCAGCCAATGAATTTGACTTGCATTTTTCTTGGAAGGTGCTGCCTGGAGCCACTAACCCAGCTATGAATCACTGACAAGTGGGTGGACAGGAGCAGTACAAACGGTGACTTCTCCGCAGGTTAAGGGTTCTTCTTGTTCCTCTTAAAAAATTCTCTGGAGTTAGTTAATTCTACAAACAGACCATTACAACAAAGCAGGTTTGAACTACAATACAAATGATGCAAGTCTGGCATTATTGGATGGTTACCCATTGAACAGTAGTTCCAGAGCACCACAGCCTGGAAATCAGGCCTTTAGCTGCCATATTTACACTATTGTTACAAAAAAAAGCTGGGAGGAAAAAAAAAAAAAAAAGGAAACCCTGAAAAAAACCTCAACCCCAAATCCCAAAGAACAGGCAGCCAGAAACACTGAGCTCTGCCTCTTTAGTCTTCACAGAATCCATCACTTCCAGTCACCAGGGTGGTGTTCCTACAAGGGACCCTTGAACTGGTTTCCTGACAGATGTTGCCTGATGGAGGGTTTGGAGCTTGCAGCATCACCCAGCTTTCGCCAGACAACCTGTAAGAAAAAATAAAGTCATGGGGGAGAGAAGACAGGAATTTCAAAAACCCAAACAACAAAACCTCTGAGGAATTGCAGTGTTTTTTTAATTGCAGTCGAAGCCAAAACCAGCCCTTTCCTGGAGCTGGGCTGCAATTCTCAGCAGGGACACTGGATGGCATCTGTGCACCAGTTTCCAACGAAAAAAACCATTTGATGCATTGTTCTAATTAGTCCCTCTTGAAATTAGAACCGTTTTTGCCTGGGGTAATAGTATAAAACAAATACACTAGATTCAGAAGTTAAGTTCAATGGTAGGTCAACCCTGCCATGCTCACAGAAAAGATGCTACCGTGAATAGAAAAGATAATGAAAAAGATAATGATTAAAATTATATACACATGACTTTCTAAAAACATACATTTTATCCCTCTAGGGCCACTGGGATAAGGGAAACTATTTAAAATAAAAACAAACTGCAAAGCACTGCCTTGAATCTACATAAAATGAATATTTAAAGAAAAAACAGCTGATGAGAGACAAATAGAAATGAGTCAATTTGGGATGATGAAGTTATGGTATTTTGCCTTTCTCCTAGCATAGCTATAAGGGACTGTGGCATCAATATCCAAACAAGCAGGCCCTCATTTACTCTGGTCTTGGCTTTGCTTATAGGGATCCAGCAACCAAAGAGAAACGCCTGAGCCCTTGCCAAGGATGCTCACAGGATTTAGCTCTGCAAGACGCACTTGTGTTCTTCACACCCTCCTTTTAGGGTTGAGGTGCATTTCAGAATTTAAAACAGAGCATTAGGCTGCTCTCAACTGCCAGGAGGCACTAAATGATGCCACTTGGGCTGACCTCCAACATGGATTTCAAAAAAAGAAAGCTCATAAGCATCATCCTCCCTGCTGTGGGCAGTCGAACAGCACATCCCCAGCTGTAGGCGCTGTGCAGCTCGGGCTGTGCTCTAGCAGAAATCCCAAACTCTTTGTTCAAAGCCAGAGCGTGGCCAAGGTGCTTTGAGGCTGGAGGCAATGCCACGACAGCAGACACCGCAGAGCAGTGGTTTGGTACAAATGCTCACCAAACAGGATGTGGCCAGCTCAGTTAACAGTGTGGTTGCCCCAAACACTGGCAATGCTAATAACACCCCACATATCATAAGGCATAAACGGCTTAAAACAAGAAAATTTTCCCTCTGATGTTACGGTTTAGGCTCAAACCCATTCAAGCTGTGCAGCTTTAAAGATGGCAATCAATTTCTGCTCGGCCCAAACCACATCACTGAGGGCACAGGTGGAGACAACTGCTAACAGGATTCTCCTAAGCCAGGGAGAGCCCCTTGCACATCTCTTGGTCAGCTACACTAGCTACTCCACAGCCTTGAAGACAGCAAAATGGGAACTATCTGCTGAGCAAAGGCTGCTCTGTGCAGTGAACGAGGCATTCATGTTACTGACACCCAAAACAGTGGTTGGCAGAGCCTCCACTCTTCTCTTGTGCCTGTGAGTCTCACAAGGTTTACAACCAGCATAACTCTGCTCCTCTATACTTCTAACAAATGACCACAGAAGGAACCCTAAGAGTTGCTGAGAGGAGTTATTACATTGCACATTTCACGAACAATCGCCTTCTCCTTTTCACTTAGGTCTTCTTCATAGTTGTCTTGCATTTGCCTGTCCAGATTTTCATGGACCTCAAGGACCTACAAAAAAACAATATTAAAAAAGCATTATGATCCTCAAATAATTATCTGTGTCCCTGAGAACATCACTAACAAGTATTTAAACTGTCAGGATTCACAAAGCCTCAAGAAGAACAAAGACAAGCGTGACACCAAGCTCGGCACCTCCATCCTCCCTGTTTCCCTGTGATGTCCTGCCTTTGTCACACCACCTGCATGTTGTGGCTCCTGTCACAGTCCTGGGGCACCATGTGACAATTGCCAGCAAGTTGTGTGTCTGCAAGCACATCTCTTCCGGGAAGGCTTAAACAGACATGGCCAATTTCATTCACCTTTTGGTTAAAATCTGTTTTTAACTCAGTTTCTCAAGGAAACCCCTTGGAGGCCCACAGTGAAAGCAAGAGTTGGGCTGTTATCATAGAACCCTGGGACCCAGAGATGCCTATATGATTCACAGCTCTTTCCCACTCCTTTTTTGAATTGGTTGCAGCCAGGCTGTGACAGGGATGGAAACAGGGTGGAGAAAAAACTACTGCCTCCCAGGACCCTGTGTGATGGCTGCAGCTCTCTGAACGTGCTGTCCCTATTAAGTGCCAGGATGATTTTGGGCCACCATCTTCTTGTGCCATAGGTACCCTCTGAAGATGGAGCTGATCACTTCAACACCCTGAGGTTTACTTGAATCTCCATCAGCACCACTTCCACCCATAGTCCACACATGTAAAGGTATGGTCCTTGGCCAGGGCTGGCACACGAGTGCATCGCCAGCACACACCCCTCCACCCAGGATTGCAGACACAGCTACAGGATAACACCAGCTCAGTGAGTTCAGCTGATGCAAATACTGACAACCCCAGACTGCACCCATGGAGTGCTGGTGCCAGGCACATGCCTGCAGCACCCTGCCCACAGGAGACTCTACAGCAGCTCAAGGGGAGCCAGCCCTGGCCCCCATATCCCACCTGGGGCACATACTACCCTGGTCACCCCCACAGAGCTCCTCCAGGGAGGCAGTGCCCATCTGTGGCCAGGTGGTCCCTTGATCACAGAACAGAGGCTGCTTGGGGCTAAAGGCAGCCTTCACTTCCCACTGGAAACACACTGACCTGAAGAATATCCCTGTACTACATTCGCATGCATTCAGAGAGCTCCTCTGGATGGGCATATTGCACAAGCTGGGCATAACTTGGTGCAGGATTGCCTCCAGATTTTACTGCTGTTTCAATACACCTGACTCAGGGCTTTGCCACTGGTGAGCAAGGTTGTCAACTCAGTGTGTGGGGTCAGAGCTCCTGGAATTACTCAACGCCATCAAACGGCACATGGTCTTATTCACCACAACACATCCATATACATATGAAGATGTACGACAGGTGTAGTTGTATGCATAAATACTCCTGTACCTCCTAGGGAAGTACGGAGCTAGGGTGCAGAGTACTAAGGTGGTTTTACCCTTTGCTGAGGTGTACAGCAAAGGCTTCTCCATGAAATGGGATAGCAGGGTAGATTATCCCCTGGTCTGCTTCAGCACAGCAATCCTGCTGTACTGGAACTGTGCTACAGACAAAAATAGGTCATTCTCCTAGGGCCCTTAACCTACTTGGGACCAATCTTTGCACATATAAGAATTATCCACATCCTTTCTAAGAGGAGAGGAAGGGCAATAGGGATGCAAAAAGCATGTTCATGCTGACAAAGGGAGCATCTATTTTTTGCTAAAGAGGAGGGAATTAATTATTGATCCAGCTGGACTCACACATTGAACTTGCTTGTCTGGAGTCTGTGTGTTTCCAATGCTGGCTGCAAAGCCAGCAGCCTGCAGAATCACATCCTGGCGTGGAGCTCCAGGGCTGCCTGGCTGGCAGCTCAGCACCGGCTGTGTCCACAGGGCAAGCGTCAAGGACAGCCATGGTCTAGGTTAGTTAAAGATCACATCAGCTCCAGCCTCTGCTTCACACAGCCATCCATCTTACAGGCACAGGAGTCTCAGTGGACTAAAATTAACAGGTTTTCTACAACTTGTGCTTCAACTAAAGTCGAACTCCTTAGTCCAGGAGGTGTGAAAAGGTGGCACAGCATATTTCTTTCAGTGGAAATCTTTTAATAGTGTTAACCAGACAGAGCTGGAGCTGAAAGTTGGTCAGATGGAAGTTATGTTTGTATTTAATTTCTGAATCTCATTTACTCTGGAAACCATCCTGCTTCCCAGGCCCACCCCATGTCTGGGTAGGCACTTTGTAAAGATGTGTTAGTATCTTGGGTATGGGAAAAAGGGATTCAGGGTAATAAAATTCAACAGCCTATCCTGGAAAGGCATGTTGGAAGAAAATGCACTCTGAAGACTGAAATCACCTCCTGAAGGAAGACAGGAAGGTCTTTCCTTAGTGCTGACCTAGCCCCAGCCATTCTTAGATCCTGCCAGGCGCCTCTTGGGCTGCTTAAAAGGACCAGGTTAATGTTCCTCCAGTTACACCTCGGGGGACTACAGATATACCTTCACATCAACTGTCTATGGCTCAGCTAAAGTTCAAGGACTGTGCATTCAGTGTGGCTCTAAGAAACTGGGGTACATCCTCCTGTGTTTTTTGACGCTTCCCAACCCAGGGAACTTCCTGAAGACAACCCACACCTTGCTCTCAATGGGCACGCTGGCTCCTCTGGCTTTCTCCCTGCCAATACATAAAATAAGAAACACCTCAGGTGTTCTTTGTGACTGCACTGACCTCTGTTACCAAGGCAGTGTCACCTCAAAATCACCCAGTCCATCACATCCACCTCCCTTCTGAATTTTCCACTCTGTACTGGCCCCACATGGCCAAAATATAAACATATTTTAAAAACAAACCAACAATCAAAAAAACACCACCAAAGAGTCTGAATGACAGTAGCAGCACGTTGGAAGAGGAGTTGAAAGTTAAGGTACTGATTTCTGCAACAAAAAGCACTCTTGGATTGAGGAATGCTTTCCAAAGGGTGCAAACCTCACTGATTTTGTTGATTCATAAGTTAACTGAACAAAGCACCGGGGAACACAGATCCTACTTCAACAGTGGAACAGTCCATATGACCTGCTAGGATTAGCCTTCCTAGTTTTGGAAGGCTATATCCTACCTTACCCCCAATTAGTGGGAGTGATGATCACCCGCTTAATGGCTCTGTGAGCATGGAAGAGGTCCAGGCTGCTGCTATGGGGGCAGCTGGGTTATAGGCTAAATGTCATTCTCTTACATTTGTCTCCTCCTCACCTCCCCATGTCTTTAGCAGGTTTGCTCAGTTCCTAAGAAAAGTGCTTTGATGTTCAGTGAGATACTGAGCTGTAGCATATGTACCTTTTATTCTTGTTAGCAAAAACAGCTGTTAGAAGTGCCAACCTGTCATCTTGCTCCTTATTTACTAGGTGCAAACAAACAAAACTATTTCAGAAGCAAAAATAAAGAAAACCCTAAACGTGCTCAAGGAAGAATTGCAGGCAATCCTTCAGCCACATAGATAGCATTCAGCTGCCAGAAAATCCCAAGGAAAAAGCCTAGGGGACAATACATAGGTAGGTGCAGACAGAGGCAATCCAGAAGCCCTGCAGATCCACGTGGAGTGCACAGTCCCTCAGTGACCTTTGCGTGGGCTCAGAGTTGTGTCCTGGTGGCCACATCACTTCTGGACAGACTTGCATGCAAGCATCCCACAAGGCAAGTGAAGCCAACTTCACAGAATCACAAAATAATAGAATGGTTTGGTATGGATGCCATTCACTAGATCAGGTTGCTCAGGGCCCCCCATCCAGCCTGGTCTTGAACACTTCCAGGGATGAAGCATCCACAACTTCTCTGGACAACCTGTTCCAGCGCTTCATCACCCTGTGAGTAACGAATTTCTTCCCAACATCTAATCTAAACCTGCCCTCTTTCAGTTTAAAACCATTGCCCCTTGTCCTGTCATTATCTGACAGAAAAGTCCCTCTCCCTCTTTTTTTATAAGCCCCCTTCATGGTACTGGAAGGTGCTATAGGGTCTCCCTGGAGCCTTCTCTTCTCCAGGATGAATAACCCGAGCTTCCTCAGCCTGTTTTCATAGGAGAAGTGGTCCATCCCTCTGATCATCTTTGTGGCCCTTCCATCTCTCCTTGCCTCTCCTTACAGTAAGGAGCTAGCCTGCCAGAGCCATAAGGACTTCCCTTCACAACCAAGAAGGGCTTTCTCTAATATCTGATGTGGTATAGCCAAAGCACAAAGTCTCATTTGGAGGCTGCTCTCTTCTCCTTCTCAAGGGAAGGTCATATCACAGGAGGTGAGGGTCTAAACTAGTAAGCTGCATCCAGCTTCCCACATGACAGGGCTGGCACTGGAAAAGCTGCCCAGTTCTGCTGGGTACAAATAAGACCCACTCCATATGCTCCAGCATGCCATGGCCAAAAAAACAATCTGCAGCTGGAGACCAACATTTTACTGTGCCACAAGGGAGAAGGAGAGATTGAGACCATGACCAGTTTCCTCAGTCTTTTCAGTTTCCAGATGATCCTTGGAAACGGGCCATAGGATGAAAAAATAAACACCTTCTTGTTCCTCCACACTGACCTGCAGGAGAATTTCCTCCTCACTTCAGCTGTGAGAATATTTTTAACCTTAAGTGAGTGAGCAGGACACATCATGTGAGATCATTTATGCCCCATGAGATGTGACTGCTATTTCACCTGCTTCCTGACTCAAGCCATGGTATTTTCCACGGTATTGAAGACAGACAAATGTACCCCACTGGCCAAATTATGGACTGACAGAGAATTTCATCCAGCCCTTTCTAGGAATCAACAAAGCTCTGAAGTAGAAGGATTAATAATATGTGAAAACAATCAGTCATCCAACTTCATTTCAATTCCTTTATATGAGTCATCGCACCAGACCTTCCAAACTTAATTTTCAGTTTCCAAGAATTTCCTTGTTAATTTCCAATCCTTTCCATAAGCTTATCAAACTGCATCTTAAAACCATTTATGTTTCTTGCCCTTACTAATAAATTCAGTCCTGTAATTCCTAAAGCAAATAGGAATCTAATTTCTCCCCAGAATATGATCATAATCAATTTATAAGTATTTGATCTTGTAATTAAAAAACATTATCAATTCTGCTTAATACTATCCCTCACCACTACCTCACCAAATGCAATGAAGAGCAGGAACAGAAAGGTACAAACCCCACAGTTTGGGAAGAAAAAGCCCACAGAAGTAGGCTGGACTGCATCAGGGCTTGGATGACTAAACGTAATCAAAAACAAATTAGTACAAAGTGTCAGAAAAACAAAGGTATCACATGAGTTTGCAACGCTGTGCAAGGCATCAGGCATCAGCATTATGTTCACCACTGTTGCCTCAGAGACTCAGTTTATGCAGGACTGATGAACAAGAAGGGTAACCAACAACTTCAGCATCAGAAGCTTTAGTTGGAGGTTTCCCACCCCCAAAAAATAGCTGTGCATCATGTTGCTTAGCTCTGCAACTATTTGAAGCAATGATTATTCATCATGATCCAGGTGCTGGTTACCAATAATTTGCCCAAGTATTAACTTTCTATTTTCAGTTGTTTCCACAAGAAGAGCAAATGCCCAGTTCTGCCACTCAGCTTGTTGCACCAGCTGGCACTGCACTGCCCGGCTGTGGGGCTCTGCACAGCCTTACCTTCATAGCATGCACCACAGCCTCTGGCTTCTGACCAACAGGGACATACCCTGCTGCAGGAGAAGATGCAAGATCAGATGTCATGCGACCCGGTCCCTGTTGAAATAAGAGAAGATATGCTTTAATTCCCTTTGGTTGATTTAAGTGAGAAGGAAGAAAATATCCAAAAAATTTGAGCACTGGCTTGTCTCAAATTCAATCCCTTTCAGCCACCTGCAAAGACAAAAGACACCACTACCCCTTCTTCACAAGCTACTTGATTTAATGCCATTTAAGCGTACCATCACTCAGTCTAGATGTATTCAGGCAGGAGATCACCCTGGTTTAAAGATAAATTGATTCAAGAAACATTTTTTTTGCTCCCTTAGGATAACTTTGTACAAGGACAAGATCAAACACTACTCATCCTTCTAGACAAGGGAGCAATGCAAACAAGATGATTTTCCAGCATAAAACGGTCATTTCTAAGAAGCTGCATTTATGAAAGAAACAGTTGGCATAACTTCATTGCTTCTCTGGCAACGTTTTCACATGGACATCAAGTACCAATCTTCAGCTACAGAGAAAATTGTGAAAGCAACCTTAAAACAAGCAGATGTCCAAACCTAATGTTGGCTGCGTTTGTTTCCAAAATGCTGGCCAGTCCTCCTGCATAAAGGGTCCCATTGGGAAAGATGCCGAAATTACATTTTACTAAAGATTTCTGATGTCCAACCAGCCTTGTAAGCACTTTTCATAGGGCTTTCCTTTTTCTACAGGCATCCAGTTTGGATTATGAGAGACAAAATATCTTTATTCAACGAGATGCACCCTGCCTGTCCCTAATATTTTTGCATTGCTTTGTAGCACTGAGAGAAATCAACAATGAAGTCATTGACCAAACTTGTATTTAGTCTTCACATCCTTTAGGAAACACAAAGAATTATTATACTTGGGGGCCTCTGAAAGCAAATTAGGACGGCAGAGCGGCATGTAGCACCATCCCAGGAATGCTTTCGCATACAGCACACGAGACACTCAATTCTCATCTTTTCCCTGTTTAAAAACACAGCATGTTTTATGCTTTGTCTCATCACTGTGCCTTCTATGCCAAGGCCAGCAAGCTAGTTATGCCAGAAGAATCATAGAATAATAGAATCATAGAATGGTTTGAGTTGGAAGGCACCTTACAGATCATCTAGTTCCACCCCCCCTGCCATAAGCATGGATGCCATTCACTAGATCAGGTTGCTCAGGGCCCCATCCAGCCTGTCCTTGAACACTTGCAGGGATGGAGCATCCACAACTTCTCTGGGCAACATGTTCCAGTGCCTCACCACCCTCAGAGTAAAGCAGGACCAATGGAGGAGCACTTAATCACCTCTCATTCTTCCAAATGTTTTAAGTTGTAGGGGCCTTTTTACTAATAAAATTGTTCATGTGCATATATTAAAGATGGGCTAATCCATTAGGCTACAGACAAAAAGGTATGGAGCCTTTCAAGGCCTGTGCTTAACCCACATCATGATCAACAGCCATTTACTCATAATAGCAAACTTCACGAACTGATTTGCTGGTGATAAAGAACTTCCTTCTGAAAGGAAGGCATCTCAGACAAAGGAAAGTTAGACTTACTAACCCCACAATAATTCTCCACGGTTATGTAACAGACTGGGAAAGCACAGAGACCCAGAGACGCTCACATGGTTCCGGACCTGCTGGCAGAGGGCTACAGCTTGTTGGAGCTATGCCCACCTGGGGATGTGTCCTCAGCCACCCCATCCATAACATCACACAGAAAGGGCAGAGGTTGGAGAGGGAGCACTGGATCCAGCCAGTCCCCAGCTGCAACTAAAGACTGCAAAATGGGTTAAAAAAATTTCTCATGGGGCTGGTAAATGCAACAGAGCCCTTCCAGATTCAGCATCTCACAGCGGTCAAAGACACCAATACACGCATAATTACTCTGTTTTCATCATGAAAGCTGCTTTCTTTCCACGAATGACCAGAATCACGACAACTGAAAGCAGAATATTCAGGAGTTTGTGGCCATGAATGATACTTGATATGGATCTTCCCCCATGGCCCTCTTCAGAAGTATCACAGGAAATACCAAGCAAAGGCCTAACATCCAATATTTCCTCAGAGTTGAAAGTAATTTGACAAAGTAAAAGGAATTCTGTTGGATACTGCTGCTGACAACACTTTAAATACAGTTTTCTGGCCAAACTAGAGTAGATCACGAGGTCTCCTGTATGACAGGCAGCAGCAGCTACTCCTCATAGAACTGAAGTCACTAATGAGCTACAAAGCACTTCTATGATCGCAATCACTCTCAAAATTATTACAGAATACAAATGAAACCAGAATGATTAGAGAGAAATGTTTTCTAAAGAGCTTGATCATACATAACCAATCACCATACTGACAAGATAAAAGTAATCATTCCAAGCACAGTGATGCACTGGATATATTGTATCACACAAAAAACATTCAAAGGGTCACCTTTCTTCTCAGACAAGAGGCTGAAATTACACAAGGCCAATCAGATGAGCAGCCCCTGAACACAGGTAGAGGATTTGACTGAAGAAGGGGAAAATAATGTTAAAGAATGAAAGATGCAACAAAAGAGGTAGACCCAAACCTTGCAGTTGGAGTCTAAGTGACAGATGACTTCATTTCTAAAACAGGCATGATCCTTGATCCTTAGCTTGGAAGCCAAAACCCCCAGCCAAATGAAACAGATGTCCAAATTGCTGAGTGCAATCGTCAGCAACGGCAAGTGCACCACACAGCCATGTCACTGCCTGCTGTGCCCCAAGTCACAGAGACCTTGCCACCATGCCAGGCTGTTGCTACAAAAGGCCAAACATGCACCCAAAGAAAATGGGGGAGCAAGCAAGGATCTCACCAACATCTCCGCTCTTTGCAACTGTAGGATGCAACCAGAAAAAGCAACCACCCTGCAAAGTGTGGCTTAATATTTATCACTGCACTTAGTGCTTTTTGTGCAGCAGCACCCTTAGGAAAGGCTCTTTCTGGACACACGAGGAGCTGGCGTTTTTTAAAGGGGGTTGGTGCTTCATTCTCACTGATTTCAGTGTGGTCCAAAAAAAAAAAAAAGCTTCAGCCAGACTCCTATCAGCTTCCTGCACAGTGGCACACATGAAGGAGGTCAGAACAGACAGGACTGCAGTCAGCAAGGAAAGAAATGACAACATATTCAGCAGGATGCATGGCCAGCCTTTGGAGGATGGAGGAGAGGAAAATGGTCAGAGTTCACTGATAGTGTCAGCTGAAGGGGAGGAAATGGAAGGAATTGGAGATAAGATCAAGGTTACTATACTGGAAAACTGCCAACACTGGGAGAAGGGAGGGAATGGGAAGAAAGAGGAGGATGTGTATTTTGCCCAGCAGGAAACCAGCTGAGGTGAAATGCAGGGGATAGGGAACCAGAGGTTGGAGATATGAGATTGGAAGAAGGGCAGGAGGGCAGGAGGGAAGGGGAAATCTCAAGAAGTCAGCATTAAGGCAGTATGTGAAATTGCACAGATGGAGAGGATTCCTCAAGCCTAAAACAGGCATATTTGGAAACTGTGGGTAAGAATTACCAGAGTTGCACCCCAGCACTCTAACTCAGCTAATCTGAAGATATCCATCACTGCAGAAACCCATGCCCTTCCTGTTCCCTATAGCTGACATTTTCACAGGCATGGGAACACAACTGACTCAGCACCCTGACAGACAATAATAGCAAAGTTCATCTGGTTACATCCCAAGAAGAAGAAATTGTCCATATAGGCAAAAAGCAATATTGTGTTTTTTGGGGCCTGCATCACTCTTAGTTTCTTCTCCCTGTCTGACTTTCTCAAACACACCCTCTTTGTATGGACACATGGCTTTTCCACTTGCTAGGTTTTGATAGTGTTTGATAGCTCAGAGATGGTTCAGTCTTCAACTTCAGACATGTAGCAGAAGCACCACATAATTATATAATATAATATAATATAAATGAATGGTGCTACAAGATAGCTCAGAAATCACCAAAGAGGATGCCATTAAAATTAATAATAAAGTTGTTGAGAAATAGCATACAATTTTCTGCTTCAGCCACCGCCATAGTCACCCTACCAAAAGAAAAGAGTTGCCCAGTGCTGAGATCACCAGTCTAAGGTGGGGAGAAGGGAGGGTTAGGACTCTGAGTTCCAAAGCCCTTGGAGGAAGTACCTGTCTTCCCTATGCACAGGGTTTGTTGATCACTGCACCCCCAAGACCCAAAGACACTTCTCCAAGACACATCTTTAAGAAGCAGAAGCCCTAAGGAAGCAGAGGCTGTGGAGCCCTGTGTGACCCATCCCATGCTTCTTTGGCAAGTTGGTGCTTTTACTTCTCTGCAGATCACTGTGGCTGCTCAGAACATTCAAGACTGCTGTAGCATGGATCCCTGATGAGTTCAGTCCTGGAAGCAACAGCCCTATCTCTGCTGCCAGGATAGGAAGCAGTGTCCTGAGAGAATCCTGGTGAAGCCTTTTTGCATCCCTCATGGAAGGCCAGTGCCAAGTACCCCCATATACAGGCCCCCTCGCACTGGGGAAACAGCAACAAGAGCTATTCCTTTGCCCCCTCTGTGCAGAGCAGTACTGAAGCACCACTGAAAACATTCCCCTGTGAGCCCTTGCCTGCTCCTCCATTTCAAGCACATCAGTGCCAGATATTTGCTGGTATCAGTGATGGGACCAATGCACTTCTCAGAGCTTACTGTTCCCACATGCCATCAGTCCCCTTGCCATTCCACCAATCTCATATTGTGCATGCCCAAACCACAAATCCACCAGAGGAGCTAAATTCTGTTTGAGACCCTCCCAGATACCTTTCACTGGAGCCTGCTGGGCTTGTGGTTCAGCCCCAAAGTTTGTTAGAAGATTCACAGTCCAGCTGTATCATTGACTTAGAAAAGAGAGAGAACCTCTGCAGACCCTCATGACAGAGCACCCTTGAAGCAGTGTGATACACACAGGGTATGATACACAGGGTGTAAGTTCCCCAGTTCTCTATTGCAAGAATGATGCTTGATCCACTGACAGCCTCCAATCCACAGAAGAAAACAAAGCAAATCAAACTAGCTCCATTCACTCACTACCCTAGCCAAGAACCCAAAGATCATCAGCAAAGCAACAGTGCTAATGCTAGAAAGGAAATCCAAAGACCACAAATATTGCCAAAGATCCTTTTTTGTCTGACACCAAAAAATGAAGAGCAGAGGCCTCAACTTGCAGCTGCTGGAAAACATCTTGCTGTACCAAGCCACTGGTCATTACCAGTGCCTAAGACCAAGTTGCCTAATGAGTCTTTGCTGGCTCTATCTGGTTGCACAGGATATGGTCCAGCACAGATGTGACAAGCACTGCCATCAATACTCCCTATGTGTCTGGAGGAATAAAATTAATAAGACTCTCTGTAATAGGGCACACTGCAAAGTCCCGATAATGACACACCTCCACAGAGGTAAAGTAAGGCTTAATAACAGTGGGAATGCTTTGGAACCCAAGAAGAAAAGAGCCTAACTAGGGACGATGGGTGTCTGCTCTTTTAGAGGTTTTGAATTGGAAATCTAAAAAAGAACAAAGAAATTGTGATAAACAGTTTCTCCTTGATTCCTCCAGGGACCTGAAAAGACATGAGACCTTGATCCTGCCATCAGTTTTCAATCTCTTTCTGTTCAATTATATCCTATCTTTTAATGACACCGTCTCCTACCTCAGCTCCAAGAGAGCTATTCTTGATCTGCAGAAAGGCTGCAAAAGACTAAGTTTCAAAACCCAGAGGAGAACATCATGTCGATTTTACTTCAGCTAACAGGCACAGCCCAGGTACTGAGGAAGCTTCAGACCAACGTGGAGCATAAAAGCAAACATTAATGCTTCTGAACCTCACATCATCTCATTGCCTTCTATGAATGTTTGTCTACCATTTCAAAAAACAAGCAGATATTTAGAATTCAAACCTGATTAAATAAGCCACACTTTTCTAATGGCATACCTCAGACAACATTAAAGCTTAATGGAGTCATATCAGACAATGTGAAGTTTTTATTGCCAAGACAGAACACAGAAAATTACATTACAACAGGCACTGCCAGACAACTCACAATAAAATTCACAGCACATCTATTTATCTCACAGTGGTTTCGTTTGCAGCCCGCTTACCCAGGTTTGAATTATACTTGGACCCTTCCTCAGCACCTGTCACCACCCAGGTGTTTTACGTAAATAAAAATGTCAATGCCACTCTGCAAATTAGGAACTGTTAAGGGGCAAGCAGTAACATGCCAACAGTTCATGGAAAGTGGGTGGCGGAGCTAGATAGTACCATGGAAAGGTGCTGTGTCTGGCACCCAATTCCCAGTGTGCTGACAGAATGGGGGGCCCAGCACATTTTGTTTTTGTGAATGGTGCATGTGGCTACAGGTTTAAGGAAGCACCTGGAGCAGCTCCAGCCAGACATTGCTGGGGGCAGATGGAAAACACTGGCAGCAAAATCAAGGACTGAGAGCACAAGGCCAGTCCGGCATGGGAGAAGGGAACGCAGGGAACGCACCAAAACCCTGAAGCACAATGTCCCTATCAGAAAAGCAGCACAGGCAGCACCAAGGGCAAGCACTGGGCTCACATAGACTGATGGTCCATTCAGAAAGAGGCATCTCCCTTCACACAGAGATGAGTGGCATTTCTTGGCAGTCACAAACAAAAAATATCTCTTGTTACCACCAGCCTCAGAAATTCCCTGGGCCCCACAAAGGCAGATCAGACCCTGTCATTGTTTTGCAGCCTGGGCCACATTTCCTGTCCTCTGTTGCCTTGCAGCTGCAGAGGGTTGATGTCTGAAACAAAGCGCCGGTGCTGCGCGGCGCTGAAGCGTGACATGACTCTGGGCTGACATTTCGCCCTCCCTTCCTTCAGAGTCCTTTCCCTCCCTGCTGCATCTTCTCATGCCCATGGTAGCTCTGCCATTGCCACCATGAGTGGTGCTCCTGAAGGGGTCTGGCTCCTCTCACAGTCCTGGAGGGATAAGGCTCCCTGATGGCACCCCGGCAGCAGCCCCAGGGCTCCTTGCTGGCTACAAGAAGATTTCCTGGAGGCACAAAGAAGGGTCAGCTCCTCTGCAAATCACACCATGCAAAGAACAGCCTTTTTGCCACCCTGCTGCAGATGATGCCAGATCTCTGATGTCTGAGCGTGGGACACCCTCAGCAGAGCCAGGGAGCACCCAGGTCCTTTTTGTGTCCTGTCTGCCTGGCAGATGATCCAAAGCAATGATGACACTTGGTTATTGTTATTCCATGCCTACTGTGCAGAAAGCCTGCCAGCATCCAGCTCAAAACAAACCACCAGCTCCCTTCTTGTGGGCTTAAATGGCTGCACAGCCCTACATTCCCAAAGACACAGTGGGCTGCCTTGCAGCTGCGAGCACTTGACACTGTGCCACCCAGCCACCAGGCACAGGAGAAGAAACATGTGGAAGATCCCACAGACAGCTGCGGCTCCCCAGCACAACACAGGGCCTGGCCACCAACGGGAGTGAGTGCAGAGCCATCAGTACTCTGTATTAGCATCTTCCCTATCAAATCAAGGGACTTTGTTGCAGATGATAATCTCCTTTGGCATTACTTAATTTGCTGCCTTTAATCGTAGAGAGTAGCTGGTCATGTAAACATTCAAATTCCGTGAATTAACTGCTGGGTCCACACAGGAGCCAGACAGAGCCAGTCTGCATGGCTCAGCCACCTCCTCCTGCATCATCATGATCTTCCTGGCATGCATGCATGCCTACTTAGGTAACAAAAAGGGCTTACATGGCACTTTCTGATTAATAATGAAAAAAATGGACTGTTTCATTGCTTTCTCAGACAAATATCATGGACACCTGACAAAAGAATAACCCTTCTCCCCAGCAGGCATGTATGGGATGTGCTAGGGCACCAAAGGGAAAGGAAGATTTCAGGGATTGTACCAAAAAAAGAAAACGAAGTCGGGACATTGTTTGCAACTGGATGTCATCACAAGCAGGAAGTGTGTCTTTTCTCAGTACCACACTGACAGATCTCGGCTGCAGGCTTGGAAGAATCCTTGCACATCTGGTGAGCCAGCTTCCTCCAGCAGTGGTAGGGGAGAGGAGGGCAGTCACTGTATGTGTTGGTAACAGCCCTGGGGAGCTGGGATGGGTGTACACTGGTAAAACGTCCCACCAACAGCCTCAGCCACCCCCTCAGACTGCAATTATTACCAACATGACATATTCAGAGCAGTTTCAGCCCATAACTACCTGACACAAGTGAACAGAACAAGAACAGGTCTATCCGGACAGAGCAAGCCCACACTGTACCAGCAGACAAGTGCACTAACTCTGACTGACTCACAGGGGCACTGTCAGCGTAAGGATTTTGAGAGGTGCTACTTCTTTTAATAAAAGAACATCAAGCACATTTGTTTTCAGAAGGAAACGGTGGATATTTTTAAAATTTTCCTGATTTTGAAGCAAATCTGATTTGGGGATGGCCCAGGTGAAAGCCTCTGGGTGGGTAGAGGATGCATGCAGACACAGGAGGATTCCTGCCCACATCTGTATGACCCCTCCATGTCTCCATTTCAGCCTGGCTGCCCTCCCAGACCTGGGACAGAGCAAGGGTCTGCTGTGCCCCTGCCTCTTCCTTTACCCATTTCCAGCCCTACACAAATGCATGTGACAAGTGAGCATGAGAACCTACAGCAGATCCTCAAAGCAGATGCATTTTTCTTGCCTCCTGTGGATAACTGTAAAGGCAGATTACGGATACAGTCTGTCAGTGCCTCTTTTGCTCATCAAATCCCCAAACTTTGTCTTTGGCAAACTTTGTGCAGGTTGGCTGCCATGGGGAAAAAAGCTATCTCCCGCTTTAGAGCCTCTGGAATAACAGCTGATGAAGGGCAGCTGCCTTCAAAAATGGATCAGCTTGTTCTCAGCTGCTAGTAATACACTCTGAAGCTTCCCAATAGCACTCCCCAGCCACAAATCATGACAAACCTTTCATTTTACTCTCCTTTCCACAGTCACTGTTGCTGTAGCAGCAAATTAGCTGCCTTGAATTTCTCTTTGTCTGCTCAGTAGCATCCTGGTGGTATCAATGAAGCTGGCGGGAAGGAGCTTCTGCCACATTCCTCAGTCATTGTTTCCCCCTGCCTAAAATGGGACCATGGCCATCACCACTGTGGGAAGGTGAGAAACCAGGTTGGGGTCATCCTCCAATGCACACTGGCAACGCTCAGCTCACCTGACAGCCGCAGGGATGGGGCACAGGGATAGGAGGAGGAAGGGGGATCATCAGAGCATTGCATAGGATGGGCTTGGTGGAGTAACAAAAGGGGCTGAAGGCATTTTGAGAGCCACAATGAGATGCTGAAGACACAAAGGCAGTCCCGGGAATGGCAGGGGCACTGAGAAGCCCAGGGATTCCCCATGCCTGGGGACTTCACGCAGTACTGCAAGAGCCTGGGGGCTCCTTGCTGGCAGTGGAAGGGCTCCTGTGCTGTGTTGTGCTGTGCACCTTGGGGCCCTGCTAAGGTCCTCAGTGCACCAGGTGACTCTGCAGGGGCATTGGTGCTTGGAGGGTTCCCCTGGCTCTTCTGGGAGCATCTCCTGGGCAACACAATGGTACAGTGTGGTCGTCTCTTGCCATTTCAAACTTGATTTTAAAAGTCAGGTTGGCTTTAAGAAGCTGATCTCGTTCATCTTCCTGAGAGGGACAGTTTTACTCCCACACAGGTTGAAGAGGGACTAGAAGACTAGCTCTGGGTTCCCCAGTGAAACCCAAGACCAGGCTTGGGCCATAGCCATGTCTTCTTGCCTACATCGGGTTGGTGCAGGAGCCAGCTTGGTCCTTCCTCTGCAGGGAGCTGAGGGAGAGATATCGAGTTACCCTCTCACTTTTGGCCTTATACTGAAGAGGATGGAGACCACCATCTTTCCAGCCAAAAGGAAGAGACAGGACAGTCATTGGGGCTGGGGTTTAGCTACTACATGCCCTCGTATCACCTCTCCTCACCACCACTCATGCAGGCTCAGCCGCCAGCCAGAGCTTCAGCCAAGGACTCTCGTCATCCCTTCCCACCCCATCTAATGGCTTCTCTTTACACCTACAGACCACAAACATTTGGGTTTGTTTTTGCAATAGCATGTGTGCCATCTGGCACAGCGAAACACGCCTCCCCCAAGTATCTCCACAAGGCAGAGCTACAAAACACGGCTGGTTGTGACAGCATGGTGGGAATCAAGGGAAGGAGCTGGTGCTGCAGCCAGGCAGCCAGAGGTGTCCTCCAGGCTTTGCATCCTGCACGGAATGGACACTGGAGAACAATCAAGAGACAGTGCCAAGAAGCCAGAGACTCAGCAGCCCTCTCAGTCGAGTGTTCTCCACTACAAAACCACACTTCTGTTTCTTTGCACTTTCCTATGGACCTTGTTGTTTTTGAAGTAGCTCTAGGGAGGAAAAAGAAATTGTGTGTCCCCAGTCTGGCCTGTAGTCTATACTAGACTCCTCAGAGATGCAGGTTTAACACCCAAATGGAAATCTCACTTTTATCCAGATACTTACTGTAGTCCTCAGGAACACACAAAGGCTGGGTATTGGCACCATCATCACTGTCTTCTCAAAAAGAGAGAGCTTTTCTCTGTTTTCACAGAGTGTATCTGCAGCTACTTTCCCCAGGCATTCCCAGCTCCAGACCTCAGATGAGCACAGGTCCCTTCCTCCAGCCACCACCCATAGCACCTGCAGACACATCCTCCTGCACTCAGACAGAGAACCACTAGGAGCTCCTGCTCCTCAGCAAGGGAACGCTACAAACTCAGTACAACTTAAGGAAGGAGAAGGTGATGATTATTTTAACCTGTCACTCACACCTGCACACCTACAAACTCACACATTTACCAAAAGGTGGCCAGGGTCACTGTGTGTGACACAGAGGACAAGGGGCACCTGCTAGCAAGTCCTAATGACAGCTCTGGCATCCCTCCTCATTGACAGCAAAGAACTGAGTTCTGGGACACATTTTTCATATGCTTTAGGAGTCAGTGGTTATTACAGGCTGACCTTTATCTCAGCATCTTGCTTACTCACCCTCCGTAAACCCTAGGAAAGCTGCTGCCTGCTGCCTCCTTTTCATCATTTTAGGCACATTATCTAATCCTTCCTCTTGGAACCACTGGAAGAATAATCATGGTGTAACATCACTCCAATTACCAGGGAACAAGTCTTCTAGGGATGAGCCATCTGTGCTGTGGCCTTATCACAGCACAGACCTCCTGGTCCTGACACAAACCACACTTTCTAAGGTGATTACCCATTTGTTTGTTGTCAGTCATATCTTTGACCATGAGCACAGGCTAAAGCACTCCTTGCTTCAGAACTCCCGCTGGTGTTTTCACACACACTTTTCTACGCACACTCCACCACACTAGCCTTAGTATTTCCACTACAAATCTCTACGGTGGAGCCAGCCTAGCCAGTTTGCTCTGGAGCCTGCCCTTCTCTCCCAGGGAAATGCAAGTCCCACAGGAAGCTTGTTGATGCCTCCTCTCACGTCTCATGAGGCCTCCTGTCATGTGTCTCGTGACGCCTCCTGTCACGTGTCTCGTGACGCCTCCTGTCACATGAGGAAATCACCCTCACCTCCCAGTGGATACAGGGAGCCTCTGGTACACCCAGATCACTCTGGGTTGCAGTTCCCAGCGCTGGGGAGATTGACCAGCCTGCTATCAGTTCAAGTTAACCTACATATCACACCTTCCCTTTCAAAGTCCAGAGTCTTGTAGGTCAGAACTAATCCCAGGACTGCTTTTCCTGGATATTTGGTAACCACTGCAGACTACAGAGCAAATCTACAGTGCACCATTCCAGGCTCCATTAGAAACACCAAACTGTGTCATTAACTGAGGTACGTCAGGGCCATGGAGAGCTGGAGTGATGCCGGCTTGTAAACTGTGTGACAGTGAGGGACGTGCTGAGGAACTTCCTCAAGGAGTTGCACAGTGACAATGATGAAACTCTGAATGGATGTGACAGCTTTGAAGCTGACACCAATTGCCCATCACTCACCCACATGAAGCTTGTGCAGGCACAGACAGGAATGATTTCTCACAAACTTAGGCCTGCTGTCAATAAAAAAAAAAGCTGCAGAGAAACCCTGGTACATCTAAATGTCCACTTCTGGGAGGTACCCAGGACATTCAGATGTCTGCATGAATTTGTGATCGTTGTGCTTCGTCACAAAAACCATATACCATGTCAAGCCAAAAACCAAAGGGATTTTGATAGGAATGGCTACGTAAATATCCCAGAGGATGTGGATTTGGATCCAAAGTTGGTTTTGTTTTTCTCTACCATCTTCCCGTGAAGAAGGCAGAACATAGCCAGGGTGACAGATGAAGGTGAGTGTCACACAGCACCTGGGCCTCTCCATAAATGCCAGGTGCCACTTCTTCCTTGAGGAAGGAGAGAAAATAGGGACAAGTGGCCAGGAAGGGCTCCAGCAGGCAGCACCATCTGCTGCCAGCCCTCACAGAGCCCTAGTGAGCTGCAGGGGCTGATGCTCAGGCAGTGAACTCTCCTGCCAGCTCTCAGCCCCAGCACAGCTCCTCTGCAGAGAGCTGCTGGCTGTATCCCGGCCTGACTTATAATATAAACATGAGTGTAGCACCACTTCTTGGGGCAACCAGCACAGGTTGACTCAATGTTGCCTGCCTGGAACAAAGCTGGTGATCAAAATCCTGAGCACAAGAGAAGCAAAGCAAAATCCCCAAAACTGTAAGGCTTCAACGTCATGTGTCTCTGCACTCCCTGCAAAGTCTCCTGTCTTTATACATGGGGCACAAAGTTAGAAAAGTGAATATTCGTTTGGATAGTTTTATTCTCTTTTTTTTTTGGTTTGAAGCGTCTCCATCCATCCTTCACATGCCCCCTTCCAATTTCAGGGAAACCCATGGCTCTGTCTATATAGGTAAGGAAACTTCTCTTACATTTTGCAGGGCGTCTTGATACTGTGGCAGTGATGAGAGTTGTGACTCCGAGTGGTACGGGGACAGTCCTTTCCTCAGAGTCCTCAGGTCCCCCGTGCTGGACTGCTGCAAAGACAGTGACAGAAAACAGGACACTGTATCAATGAGAAAAAGGAAAGTTGTGCCCTCCTGGCCCTGTCCTGCTTTTCCCAGGACCACTTCTGACCTGTGCTCATTGCTTCTGCCTGCAACAACAGCGACAATAAACACTGTAACAAATTGCTTTTTCCATGTCCAGACCTGGAGAAAACACCTACAAGCAGCTGGAGGTGAGACTGTTCAAGGTCTATTCCATTAAGTGATACAGCAGGAAGGCATTTTTGTTTTACCCAAGTTCCCACACATTCATTAAAAACATTTGATAAGATGCTATAAAAATATTTTTAAGACTTCAGATTAAATCAAAATCAGGAAAAAATACATCAGGGGACATTTTCTAGATTGAGAGTTTGTAAACAGTGCTACTATGATTCACCTAAACTTGCAAAAGGTAGGTTGACAGGAAGGGTTTCTTATTTGGTTACAAATTTGCCTGCAGCCAAATACATAAAGGTCATCTATATGACCCTAGAAACCAGGTAAATGCAATCAATAGTCTGCACTCAAAGGGAGAAGGAGCACTGGGTGTTAGGATGACTGAATAATCCCCCTGGGACAAAGTTTCTGCATTGTGTTGTTAGCTCTCTCAGTGATTTTGAAATGTGATGGTCCTAGAATGAGAACAGTTTTTCATTTATAAAAGTACACTCACAAAAAGTCAATACTCAAGTAGCCAGAATCAAAGGTCTGGGAGAATATTCTTTCTTTATTACCAATAAACATCCTCATTAACTTTTCATATTTTTAAGAGTATCAAGTAGTGCTCTGTCCTCTACTTTAAAGCTACAAAATCATGACCTTTCAGATTTTTATGCTCCATTAAGACTTTCAACTTGCTTTTGCTGTAGAAATGATGTTTTCTACTTCAAAAGAACCAAAGAAAAATCATTGGAGCAATAAAATTTAACAGGAAATCTCATAAATCAGCTCAATTGTATATAAAACCCCCTCAGTAACCCAAAGACCTGAGCATAACTGAGACTTTAGGGAGTATGGCCATGCACAGATCTCTGGAAATACTGAAAGTTCATTTCCATTTCCTGCTCCAAGAGAAGAATTGGTGCAGTCAGAGTGGATGCATCATTTTCTATCAGTGTCAGAAACATTTTCTTGTAGCTGCATAGCCTGTTTTAGCACACATTCATCTCTGGTTTTATTTCAAAATGTTGTTTTATGAGGTTAAAACTTCTACAGTGACCCAGTGCTCTTACAACCGTTCTGGAGCTCTCACCCTATCAACTTTCTTTTTATAAGCTGTAAAGAGAAGGGAAGTTTTCAAGAAAGCCATCATGAGAAATGGATGCTAGTCCTGTATCACGCAATCTGCTGGGAACTGTTGTGTCTCACATGGAGAGACTTCAGCATATCAGATGTCTGGGATTCCCTTGAATTTACAAAGTGGTATCAGAGAAGATCTGGCCTATATTTCTTTCACATTTCACAATAGAGAGTGAGAGAGAGATCTGAAGGAGATAACTCCTTCTGAGGTTGAAAAGTGACTGCTGCAAAACTGAGTTTCCACCACTATTCCTGGGAGGTATTTCAAAGAAAGGTTAGCAGGTCACAAAGGAAGATGATGAGAATATTCTTAGTTTACTGGCAGTGTCCCAGACACGTAATGTCTCTTGGTGGTTATCCTGAAAGAAATTTACCTTGCCTGATTATCCTTCCACTGCCCTGCTGTGTGTAACCTCTTCCTCCCTACTGTGTGTGGGTGGGGACACAGCAACATCCTGGAGAGGTCCTGACACTCTGCTACCCACTCCCTTAGGTTGTCATCTCAGGAGCTCAAGCACCTTTCTCTGATATCCATGACGAAGGGGCATTTGCATGGCCAAGGGAAAAGCAGAATAAAACAGCAGAGCAAAAATGTGAGGCTGTAGCTTTGTGATGGAGACCCCAAAGTTTGCAGATCTCCTTCAAGACTCTGCTCCAGAAGGGCAGGCACTGCCTCAACAGTGTTTAGAGGTTCTGGATTGCTCAGACTTCTGCAAACCACAGAGACCTGCAAGATGCACAGGACTTACGAGGCAGCAGGAGTGTAGAAACAGGCCCAAGAAAGAGAGATATGGTAGACATTTGTTTGCCTCCCAGAAACTTGCTCTCTTGCCCCCAGATCTGAACAGGTTGGTCTACATTCAATGCACCATGTGTTTCATCACACTACAGCTTATCCTCACAGAAAGTCAAAACGCTTTGCCCCTCAAAGGAAGGAAGGCAAAACCAAACCCAAACCTAGTCAGCATGCAATATCACACTGCTGTGCCTAAAAATTTATAAAACGCTAGTTTAAATTGATTTAATTAACTGCCCTATGCTCCTGCCTGGAGCAAAAATCTGCATTAATTTCAATTTGTCTTAAATTGGTTGAAATTGTGTTGGTAAATACACAGATACAGTCAAAACCCTGCTCTAACAAGTGTTTATAATGGATTAGTTCTATTGCTTTTTTAAAGCAAATCCCATTTAAGACAGTGCACTAGTGTGTGACAAAACTATTGTTAGGTTGTTTCAGTGGCTGCTGATTATGAATCTGACCTAATGCATTCAATTTGATGGAAAGATTCCCACTGAGTTCAATGAACATCAAAACAAGCTCTTAATTAAAGAATAGAAACAAAAAAAGAGGAAAAAAATAGGACAAGACAAACAAAAGACATCTAAGAAATAAAAATTATGAATAGTGATCTATCCAGAAAGGGAACAAGGTGTTTGGGGCATAGGGTGGGTTTGCTAGGGCAAGAAGAATTCTTCATCTGCCATTATTTTTATGACATCCATGTTGGAGATGGCCAGAGTAACACTTTTTTCTCCCACTGTCTGTCATGAAGACAGCCCCTTTCATGAGCAGTCCATTCAATGTAATTTTCCCTCTATATTTTCTAGAAGTTATTTCAGAATGTATCTTATTCCAATTGTTTAGGTGGTTTGCTTTTTTTTTTTTTTTTCAACAGGCTACCAATCACAGTTCTGCACTATTTACCTTCCTTGCATTGAAAGACAACATGTATTTGTTCATCATAGAATGGAAACTGCTTATTCTTCCTTTTTAAAATTAAAATAGTGCGGTGACATATATTCAACAGACCTCCCTAAACATTTACACATTCCTTGGGCTTTGCTGTCAGTGTTAGAGCTAACCAGGAAAAGAAAGTGAATCCCTCATTAAAAAGCAATATGACTAATGATGCATCAGAATGAGTAGCCATTACCCCACTTAAACCTAAATTAAAAATCCTGATATTTGCATTGTCAATTCACTCACAAAATGAAATCTCTTATTACCTTACCCAATTTTCATTACTGAGATGTAAGTGGATCCCAAATTGCTTTTCTAGTCAGAAAGGCATTTTAAAAGTACAATCCATGATCATCTCTGTTCATCATCATTGCTGGAGATTATGTTGCCAGCTAATGGGCAACATGTCTATAATAAATTATCCTTCAGGTAAAATCATTTCACATTTCTGGAGTTTTGAAGAATTTAAGAGCAAAATCATTTTCATCTGAAATAAAACTCCCTGGGAGCGTGCTGTTTCGATTAAACTTTTATTGGAAACATTTCCTAAGCTGAGGAGCAGAGAGAGGGAGGGAGACATTAAAGGAGACCAAGAGAGAGCTGAGGAGATTCACAGTCAGTCTTTACCCAACCTGATCAAATTGTATAACCTAAAAAATACTTGTCCCCAGCAAAAGCCAACAAGTGGCTATTGACTACTCCAGCATGGCTCTTGCCCTTTTATGTAAATTTTTTTCAAACACTAGCTTCATCCAAAAGTTAAACAAAATGAAACAAAACAAAAAAACAACCAACCAACCAAAAACCCCACCCCAAAAAAAAGCATCTCCTGACTTTCCCAGCAGTACAAAAGTGCAAGACCTCCCCTCATTCCAGCTCAGCACTACTCCACATGGCATTGCCTCCCTTTCCCAGCTGATGAGGGTGGGCACAAGCCTGCAAACCCAACAACTTTTCCTGCAGTGCAGTGCAAACCTGTGCTACCCACTGCCAGCACTGACAGCTCCGCAGTGGTCACTCCGACACAATCGCTCTTCGATACTTGGAAATGATGACGTGACATTTATTGCTAAATTTTTCAACTCGGAAGAACTTAGAGTGCTAGGAAGAACTTAGAGTGACCCCAGAAGACACTGTTCTTGGACCAAAGCCCGAGGTCTTTGTCCACCTTTTATGAAAGAAATGGACATAGACATGCCTCTCCCATTAGGGAAGGGAGTTTGGTCTACTCACATCAGTGGGAAAAGGACTGACAAATTACTTTTTTAGTAAAAATGGACTGCAAACCCAACTTTCTTTTCTGTCTATATAACAGAAGCAAATTGATTACAGAAGCAATTTCATATGTGGAAAGTGGTATTTTCCATAACAAATAATGTATAATTTTAAACAGAAGTAGAAATTGAGGGTTTGGTGCTTGCCAAAGCTTAAAATTGCATTAAAAATAAAAAAAAAAAGGGCAGAACAAAACAACAAAAAAACAGCAAACACTTGTTCCTATCAAAGCTTTCCATCTTGCTAGCAGGGAGAAGAAATGGTGGCCTCTGACTTTTTGACCCACTGTGCTGAGTGATTCAATTGAAAAATAACACAAATAACACAAGAAGATGGATGGTGTTTGGGGTATTTTAAGGTCAAAGTACTACAAAGAAACATTTATTTTCCTTTCTCTTTCTGTCCAGTAAAGTCAGATCAGCGCTGTGGCTATGTTGAACCAACTGTGAAGATAAAGTGTTGAAAACTTATAGACAAGTTAGACAAATTATCTTTTCTGTTACCCTTCAGTGTTATTTCTGCTAGAACGGAGAAAAAAGAAACAGATTTAATTCTGAAATACTTTGATGTAACAAAATGGGACTGTTCTTAACAGAAATTAAACACAGAAAGACAGAAATTTACTTGACAGAAAGTCCTCAGCATTTACGAAAGAGATTAGCAAAAAACTGATTTCAATTAGAATTATCTGTTGAAGTGACCCAGGAAAATTAAAAAGCAGCACTGTCAGGTTCCAGCAATTCATGAATTAGTATTCAAAACAGGGTTGTTACATAAGTAGCCTTTAATTGAAAACACTATTTTCTCCCTTCTCATAAGTTGTAACAGATGAAGACTGAAAAAAGTTTAAAAACTATATTTAATCACAAATGATCAGTTTGACCCTGTGCCCTGCGGAAATATTAAAGTCACCGCAAAGGGTTACAGCTTCCCTTCTCCCCACAGGCTGTGGGGTCATCTAGGATCAATCTGGGTGTCTAAACAGGGGCATCCCATGCCTGAACATATCCAAGACACTCATGGAGCCTTGGCAGATGTGATAAAGAGCTGCTAGAGACCTGCATCCTTCTGCTGCACAGCAGGAGCAAGGAGGGTCAGGCCTGGTGTCACCTGAGGACTACAGCTGAGCACCTGAGATGCTGATCTATTCACCTCTTTGTAACTCATTTGTAACCTCCTGCACTGTGAAAGCTTTCTCTCCTGATCTACACTTCATTTGAAAAAAACACACAGCAAAGCACCAATTCGAAGGTCAGAAGTCCTACAAAGCCCCTTTTTGTTTACCTCTGGATAGTCTCTTTACAAAGGGATGGTAAAATGTCTCCAGAATGCAGAGGAGCATCAAGCATACATGAGTCACTGACAGCAGACTTATGAAAGGGCTGTCATTTGGGAGAGTTTATAATAATCAGCTTCATTTTCATACAGCGCAGACCCACTTGCACTAAGCTCAAGAGACAGCAGATTACACACCACACCACTTAAATGTATTAATATTATATCTGCATTTCAACGTAACTTTAGAGGAAATTATGTAACAGCATGAAATGCAACTAGATGGAAAGGAATCCTGTGAGGAACTCAATATTGATAAGAGAAGATATCCTTATTGATATCAGTTCAGAAGATTTTCTTTGGACAACCAATTATGTTACACCATCACCCAGCCTTCTGACAGACAAGCAATTTCCATTCTTTAGTGGTTACCTCCCCTTCTACAAAGCACAGGATTTCCTTCAGCTATCATTTAAATATCAGAGTGAATCTGGTCCTTAGCAATATGGCAAGGGCATTGTATCCTGACCATGTAAGCCCAATAAGGATTTGGACTTCTGATTTGGGTGATTCTCTCCATGTGAAAAAAAAAGTCTAGATGGAAAAAAAAATCTCATCCTTACTTCAGATTCTACTTTCACCCCATAAATCTTGGATGTTAGATGGAAAACTCTGCTGAGACTTTGGCTTTTGGTTATATACATTTATGAAGAGGGAAAAAAAAAAAAAGGAAGGTTTTATTTCAGTTCATTATGTCAGATTGTCTTCATTTTTATGGACTCTTGTACTGCCCATTACCTGGATTACTTGCCTGTCACTGTAATATAAATTCTTAAATCTACTAGCAACAATTCTCTAAACAATAATTCTTCCAGTAATTGAAACTGCCTCAATTTTGACACCTAACAATCCATTGTTTGCAACTGGGTAATTAAATGGAAGGTTTAGCTCAAAAACCTTTTCCTGTTATTTCCTGTAGCAATTTAGCTGAAAGTGCCAGGTAGGCAAATGGCTTTGATTTGAAGTCGGCCAAAACTTACTAACCAATGTCTTTTGCACAAGTACAGGGGGAAATAAAAATAAATTAGTGACATATTTAATACATTCAGATGATTAAAAAATGGAAATCACCAACATTAGCATGTGAAAGAACAAGCAATCAGAGCCCCAAACAACCAGCAGCAGTATTAAAAGGCAGCCCCTAGATCCAAGGAGCCATTCATGGATACATTAGCTCTCTCTGCCTTACTGAAATTTCATGGCAAGCTGTTGCAGTTAGCCAGCTAGAAGGGAAAAGAAGAATATTATACATTTGGAAATTTAATAGAAAAAAGTTATTTTATCATCTTGAAAAAAACCTGTATCTTTACCACAGACGACCAAATCCCTTTTCCCATATTCATGCAGAAGCCTTGCAGAAGCCATTATTATCTGCACAAGTATTAGCACTATCCAGATTTAGAGCATGGTGACCCCACAAACAGTTGATAAAGCTTGATCACCTTATTCTTCTTCACAACCACAGGTATTTTATCACACCTGCAGAGTTCAATGGCGCAATCAGAACACACCTCTCTGTAAGAATGACCTGGTCCAAGATAGCCTTAGTAAGTCCAGCAGAGCAATGACATTTTGCTGAGGTAAAGCAAAGCAGAAACGCATCTCAAATAACGTGAAGGAGAAGTTGCAAAACACCTGCCTTACACAGCTCTCACCTAGGCAGTAGGGCAATGGCCCCTGTTTGTCACGACCTCGGCACCACACACGAATGGCTCTGTCAGGCAGCCTTGTGCCCCAGAGAACACCCCCTACTATACCACCTTGCACAAACATTTCCTCCTTATCTCATTAACGCATGTTTTAGTGTCTCATGCACCAGGAACCTGAGGGATGGGCAATTTCCCTGTGTGAAGCTAGCTAATAATTGAATTAAGGTTCAGTAATTGCAGTTATCACTACAAGACATACTCAAGCAAAAATAAGCTCAGCAAAGCACATATCTGACTTTAAGTATATATGAAGAGTTCCATTAACTTCAACAGCGTTTATCAGGCAAGTTGGAAATTACACACATGAGAGTGCAATAAAAAAAAAATCAACGTATTTGATTTTGAAAGAACTCTGCAAGTAAGAAAAAAAAACCTAAGGGATGAGATTAAAACTATTTAACATCTTCCTTGTCATGCAATAATATGAGCTTTCTGTAACAGGACAGATTAAATTCCTTTACATTGGTTCATATCCCTGTTGGATGTGTAGCACATCAAGGGATCTCTCCTGAATTGGTGACAACGGCTTTAGAGGATAAAGGTCTGTCAAGACACCTACTCTCCCGATCCCCTCCCCAAGATTCAGACTAAGTCAGAAGCACACCCTCAGCCAGTTCCATCAGTAAAGCCATTTTCAGTGGTTCATGTGGAGTTGGAAATGGTGTGACACTGAGAATGAGGTGCACAGCTGTTGTGCAGCAGCAGCACAGGGAGCTGTAAGGATGAATCTGGACACTTTGTCATGGCTCAATATCAAACCATTCCCAAATGTAACACAGGGACGAGAATCCCCACTTTTGCCTGTGCTCTGACTCCCCCCTCACATCATGAGCTGCATTCATACAAGCTGGAGGGGCAATCAGATTTCTCCGGTTGCATTGGTGACAGCTGGAATTCTCTGTTGTGGGGGGAGGCAACAACTTTGGGAAAGGTAGAAGACAGTCAGTAAGGGGCTTTGCAGATTTTACCATGTAAAATCACTCTCGGAAAAATACTTTTATTAGTATCTCAGTGGGGTACAGGCAATAAAAGCAGTGCAAGTTTCAAACCTCTCCATTCTCTGTAGCAACGGAGGTAGGGAACTTTAGTACACTCAATACTATATTTTTCTCCTCTTGTTTTAGATCTGCAGAGAAAGATCAAACCCATAACTCACAGGAGACTCAGATAATCACTTCAAACCAAATTGCAGTATATAATTATAATCACACAACTGGCAGGCTTTGCTCAAGAGCAAATATGAGCTGGCACAGCTGAGAGAATCAAATATCCCAGCCTATAACCCAAACAGAAATGCAGATCAATAGTTAACAAAGCCAAACAGAGCTATAACCATTGACATTTGGTGCAGGCCCAGTCTGATCTGCAGCTTGCATGTCATGAGTTTCAGAGTCACAGACTAATAGAGTTCATTTGTGGTTTATTAAAACCAAAATTGGTGTCTTTACTAGGGATACCAATGGAGAAGCTAAGGAATGCTGCCTCAGTTCCTCCAGGCAAGTAGGTGTAGATGTGGATGTGGATGTAGTATTAAGCACAGAAACAAACTCACTGGACTATCCCCTGGAGTCACCTTTCATTTTCTCCTGTCAACTGTACTCCAGGCAACGAGGCCAAAGGGAACCACTGCACCTCCTCCAAAAAGCTCAGCCACAGCAATACCACTGGGATGCCTTTAAGGCACTCCCCACACGCACAAAACAGAGTTGGGAATGAGGAAAACAAAGATCTGAATCCCCTCCTGATAAACTAACAAAGGTCCTCTGCAGGCTTTAACTAATGCTGGGCACCAGCTGACCAAGGGCTCTGCTGACCTTCTCTCCCTTCTCAGTTCTATTTAATATCCCAGTTCTGTTTAATATCTTTATTGATGATTTAGATGAGGGGACTGAGTGTACCATTAGTAAATTTGCAGATGACATCAAGCTGGGAGGGAGTGTTGATCTGCTGGAAGGCAGGAGGGCTCTGCAGAGGGACCTGGATAGGCTGGAGAGTTGGGCTGATTCCAACAGGATGAGGTTCAACAAGGCCAAGTGCCGGGTCCTGCACTTCGGCCACAACAACCCCCTGCAGCGCTACAGGCTGGGCACAGAGTGGCTGGAGAGCAGCCAGGTGGAAAGGGACCTGGGAGTTTGGACCGACAGGAAGCTGAACATGAGCCAGCAGAGTGCCCAGGTGGCCAAGAAGGCCAATGGTATCCTGGCCTGGATCAGGAACGGTGTGGCCAGCAGGAGCAGGGAAGTGATCCTTCCCCTGTACTCAGCACTGGTGAGGCCACACCTTGAGTATTGTGTTCAGCTCTGGGCCCCTCAGTTCAGGAAGGATATTGAGGTGCTGGAGCGGGTCCAGAGAAGACCAACCAGGCTGGTGAAGGGACTCCAATACAAGTCCTATGAGGAGAGGCTGAGGGAGCTGGGGTTGTTTAGTCTGGAGAAGAGAATGCTCAGAGGAGACCTCATTGCTGTCTACAACTCCCTGAAAGGAGGTTGTAGCCAGGTGAGGGTTGGTCTCTTCTCCCAGGCAGCTATCAGTGGGACAAGAGGGCATGGTCTCAAGCTCTGCCAGGGGAAGTTAGGCTGGATATTAGGAAGAAATTCTTTACAGAGAGGGTAATCAGGCATTGGAATGGGCTGCCCAGGGAAGTGGTGGATTCTCCATCCCTAGAGGTTTTTAAGATGTGGCACTGAGTGCCATGGTCTGGTAACCGCAGTGGTAGTGGATCAAGGATTGGAGAGCCCTTCTCAAATCTTCGTTCGCGAACCCTAGCCATGAAAAAGATGAAAGATGACTCTATGATTCTTCTTTTGAACAGCACTCAGGGCAGGATAGGCATTCAAGTCCCTTTCTTCTGGAAGACCATTCAGATATTCAAAGCTCCCTGCTGAGCCAGGATTTAAACAGTCAGAGAGAATCAGTCACAGCCAGTCTCAATTTCTATGAGACAGTTTGAATATTCTTTAAAACTCTCCTATAAAGATTTAGATTTGCATTTTTGGCTTCATGAAAACCAAAACAAAACAGAAAATCTTGTCACAAACTTACAGTTTGGGGAAAAGACACTTTTTTTTTTTTCCAAAGCAATGAATGATTAACATCCTTCCCATACTTCCCCAAGTTGTTTTCAGATATCAGACACTGAATCCTTCTTGAGCTGGTCTTGAATTTGGCATTTAACTCATTGTAACAATCTGTTTTTAAGCCTCTGCAGCTATTGCTTAGTTTCCCCTCAAGACATTTTTCAGTCCTTCTCAGATGGGCTGATCACTGAGCGTGTTTTTTGTACCTCTCTACATGTTAGAAAGGCACAAAAAGCTTCTCCTTCATAGCCTGGTTTGACTTTAGTTAAGAGCTTTTTCCCTAACTCTGTCCTCATAAGGAGAAAAAAGTGGAATCTAGCTAAATTATTACAAAGCTGGTTAAGCACAGGATATTACTAATCCTGTATTTCACAGCTGGAGGTTAAACTGAGCCTCATTAAACCCAATGTTCTTGCTTACCCACAACAGAAACAAATGGGGCATGGCAGAGCTTTGTGTGTGTGCATCTCTCTCACACACATTCATACACAGAAATTCAGCTCCAGTCCTTCCAAAATTTGAATTAAGTTGCAAGAAATTATACGATTGTCTCAAATTTGTAAGACTCAATCAACTGAGTATTTCTCTGTCTATCTGTTAATCAACTTCTGAATCCAGATTTTCTTGAACTATATTTTCTAGGTTTTTAGGGAAAGATATTTATAGTCTCATAAAATCCCTGGATACCACAGGCTACAACCCCAGAACATACAGTGCACCATCCAGATGTCATTACAAGTTGCAAAAGCTCATTTCTGTCACTGATCATGCATTTTAGATATGCATGAGTGCAAGGTGAATGCCAAGAGAATATTTATTTTGGTAGGTAGCAGCCCAAGACCCTGATGTCCAGAGACAACAGAAGGAACTCCATTGTCTGAAAGGGCTTGAAGGTATTTTGGATGCACGTCTGAGACATGTCTGAACTGCTTTTATAAAATTGTACATCTCTTATTTGGGGAGGAAAAACATTTTGTTGAGTAACTGCATATTGTTTACTTACATCTCAAGTCAATCGACTGGATAGCAAATTGGTCCGATCAGTCTTGTCATTTTAATTCATGAAAGAAGGAGGTGAAATGAAACACACGTGGACATCAATTGGTTTTGCATGCTATGTTTTCTTAAAGATTCTACTGCCACAACTAAGGAAGCAACATTTGAGGGATTCTGTTAACATTTTTGCATTTATGTATGTAGGCAATGCAATGCAAGTTAGAGGTTTAAATGAAAGTTTTGAGACTGGTCTCCTGAAAGGTCTCATGAGAGAAGGTCTCAAGAGAGAAGGTCTGGTTCTGCTAGAGCTGTACTCCAAAATGCATGGAGTAGGAATTCTCACCATTGACTTGAAAGGCATATTTGGATGTGACCCCAAACATGGATCTCCTTTTTTATTACTTAAAATTAATATGCAGCTAAACATTTAAACACTACCTAAAAATGGTAATATGCTAACTGAGGGTACGTCCCCTTCAGTATTCTGAATTTAAATGGAGACCAACTGCCTGGAAAGCTTTCATGTCTGAGTTGCTCTGTATTACAAAAAAAATCCAATTTCCCTTGTGAGACCTTAAATTAAAGCAATTATACTTATCCTCCTCACACACAAACAGTAGGTAGACTTTGGGGAAATTAGACAGGTTTGTAATTCTGTTCCTGTCGTGGTGAGCGTGTGCAATTCTCCTGGCACAAGCCATGGCCCCACAACAAACCTCCAGGGCCAATTCACAGAGAGGCCCAAAGTTTAAGACCTTACAGCAACTGAGAGCAAAGAGGCAGCTCCACAAGCAGGAAATGTTAATGGCAGACTTGGCACAAAAGCAACTGATAATAAAACAACATAGGAAATTGCAGTCCGACTCTCCCGGAGCCAGCCAGCACACTGTGGGCTATTTCTTTTTCTCCTCCATCCTCTGCTGCTAGGGAAGAGATCAGGCTCTCCACTGAATGGCATTTACATCTTTGTTCACTGCAGTGCTAACAATTATGAGGCTCTTTTCGATCCTGCAGTCCAGATTTTTCCCCCTTGTTTTCAGAGCTCTAGGCTGGAAGCTGCCTGCTGAGTCCACAGTTGTGCCAAGATCCCACTTGACTAAGAACTGCAGCAGCCTGTGGATGCCCTGGCCATGGAAGCTCCCAGCTCAAACACCTCAGCTCTGTTTTAATAGCAGTGTTTACAGGCGTTGTCTATTATCATTTTACTATCTGTGCAGCTGCAACCTTCTTTTAATTTAGGCTTAGCATGCAGTTTTTTAAAAATAAAACCAAGCACAGTTTTCAAGAACTTCTAGGAATGCTCTAAAGATCTTGCAAGGGTACTCTAAATCCCAGTCAGCTAGCAGGCAGATACTGAACTGCTGTGAAGTGCTGGTGATACCAAACTCTATTTGACAATTTTAATTAAATACTCTTATGTGCTTCATAAATCCCAAGGGTTGTCACTCCACAGAGAATTTTTTTTTTAACTCTGCTCCACTCCAGGGGACTTGACATTTTCCCTGAAAGATGCACCAGGACTTCACTGTCAAACATCCAGTTACTCAGAGCCTCACCTGCCCAAAAATCTGTTCTGTTCAAAGCTGGGCTTTTTGAAAAAAAAGGTGTACAATATGCCCTGGGCATCTTCGAACAGAAAAATGCCTCTGGCATTTTTTTTCTGGAGGGAAAAGCCAGACACCACGCAGCTCAGACTATAAACCAAAAAGAGTCTTGGCAGCCAGCTCATGGGGCACAGTTCTTACTTGTAAGGAGAGAGGACAGGGTGATGAGTACACAACGCCTATAAAATTCAGTTATAGTTGGAAGTGCTCAATCCTTGCCAATGTACAGAATGAGCTGAAAATGCAAGACAATGTGAAAGAATAGCCAGAAGTTTGTCAGTGTTATTATCTCTAAAATGTATGCATTACTTACAAAACTAACCAGAATTGACCTTTGGAAATGTCATAAACACAGGTCTCTCTAACCTTTAGGGGAAAGTATGTAATTAAAAACTCCTTTTTAGTTCAAGGGTCGGTGTGAGATGGCTTAAGGGGTCTATTTTCTGCTTGAACATCTTCAGCTCAGGGGAATGCCTCAGTGGAAAGCAAATATGGTCTCCCACCTCAGGGCTTATTTCTTAGCAATATGGAAGGTAACCTCACCGAGTCAACCACATACCACTAAAGAAAGGTTAACACCAGCTCTTCTGAACACTTCCCACAATGACACAGAGGAAAATGAGGACTTCTCCCATGTGATGTTGCACAGATTGACTGCATGAATACAGCAGAACTCAGTGCACTTCTTCCCTAGAGGATTTGAGACTATAAAAGTGACGCCCACAAAACTCTCCAAAGCCAACACGCAACTTTCCTTGGAGCTTGCATTCATCTTCTTCACACTTCAACTAAAACTTCCAGAAACCAGCTACACTTGTGAGAAAGGCTCACACTGTCAAGCCTAGGACACAGAGGCCCCCACTTGGCTCTGTGGGGTCTTTTCCACTGTGACTACACCACAGACACCTACCAGCACTGGAGAGAAGGGATGAGGGGCCTTTTCTGGTAGTGGCATTTGCTACAGCCTCTGCCAGAACTGCTGCCAGAGATTTTGCCATCACAGTCATGCCACTCAAAAAAGAGCATGACTTTCTAGCTAACATGGCCATGCCAGCAAAACATTACAACTTAAACTGAGTAAAAAGAAAAAGTAAAAACTAGAGTAATTTCTCCTCAAAGGAGTATGGGAAGAGTGATCATTACTGATGGGTTTAGGAAAATCAGAAGCAGCTCATTTCTCAACTGGAAATACAGATCTCCTCCCCTAGAAAGCAAAACATGTCAAAACAACAACAACAAAAAATCCTATATGGCTATCATAAATAATACCCCATCTCCATTAATTTTCCTCCCACTGCAAAGTGTGGCTTGTGAGATGGTATTTCTTGATCTCCCAAGAGTAAGAGAAGCTCTCTCCATTAACCTGTTCAAATAAGTCACTAGAAAAACAGAAGTGTGAATCCCAGCACACCTGTGCTGCAGGTAACATGCACAGTACAGAGCAGCTGCCAGGCACAGGCTGGAGAGCTTTTGACTCTCCCACTGAGGCTTTCTTCCAAAGTGCTTATAGAAAAAGCTTATGTTGGGAAGCAGGAGAAAAGTGCAGCCTCGGGACCCCCTGCACCAACTTAATTCCACATCAAAAGCGGGTACAAAGACACCACCTCTCAGCATAACTTCACTCCACAGATGCTGAAGAAGATAAAGCAACAAATCTCATTCAAGATGCACCAGCCAGCAAAGGGGTATTGTGCCACTGGCCACTGGAATATAAATCCTCCCGTAAAGATTGCAAATATCCCTTGCAGCACCGGCCTTCTCGGCTTTCTCTAGATGAAGCACTATTTCAGCTCTATGTTTAGCACTTGGAAGGAAGCCAGGAAGACTTCCATAACCAGCACTGATTTGTTAATCCCTTAATGCACAGGCACTGTTTGTTACTTAGGACGTCAGGTTTCATCGCTCCTCAGCACGCTGGTGATAGAACTTCTTGACACCAGGCTGCAAATATTATTGTAAAGTCAATACTCCCAGGGAGAAAGCCAAGTTGAGTTAAAATGTGACTTTGGTGTTGACAAGCCAGTTTGGCATTGCAAAGTTCAAATGGCCAGGATCACCTGGCAACTTTCAAAACAGAAGGAAGTTTGCCAGGATCCTTTTTGACTAGAGGCTTATCCCAAGATCCACATGGTAACAGCTAAATACTTTCCAATCAGACAAAGCAAGTAAGAATTCAGTAAGTGGATTATATTTTTTTGGGCAAGTGCTGGGAGCTACATGTACATATGCACATCAATTTGTATCTATACAGATTTTCCTAATCTTTCTCATTGAAAGAGAAAGAAATTCCAAATCTGGGTATGTAGCATGACAGATTGGAGGTGATGCAGCTCAGTATTCCCAGCGGGTTCATCCAGGTTATGGGAGCTTCAACACTTCTGATGCCCTAAGGAAAGCTGACTCCTGGCTTACAATAAATAGCATGATCTAAAATAGGTTAGATCCTGGTCTTTTTGGAGGGCCGTTAAGACATCACACACAGGCTGCACAGCACATCACAGCCACGGTGACACTAGTGCCTGCTGCTGCTGGGGAGGTGGCAAGCCTTCCCCAGAACACAGAGCTATTCTGAGGTCATTTCTCTCTCTCCTGAATTCAAATGTTTGTAGTGACACAGTCCGAACAGTGATGACACCCGTGTGGAGGAAAAGGTACAGCCTTCGCACCCAGGACAGCACAGAGTTGAAGGGCTGATGCGTGAGCCTGAAGCAGCCCCACACACCCCAAAGCTAACTGGGCTTCATCCTCCCGATGCAATAAGCCCAGCCAGCTATTCCGCCCCTATTTATTACCATCATTAATTACCAACCACTTTTTTTTTTTTACCTCATAAGGTAAATCAGACAGAGCAATGTGCTCGGCTGTGGCAGGACAAAGCTAGGCCAAGGGCACATCGAGCCCATCCCCAAATCCATGCATATCCCAACTGTCCACACGCAGCCCATCTGCTTATCAATAGCTCCAATTAAATAGTCTCGGGGTTTCGACCGCCACCAGACACCAGCTCACTCTCAGTTTGGGAGAAAGACAGAGGAAGTTAAAATTAAATTAGCAATCAATTAATACATGAAGCAACTCCAAAGCTGTGGAGTTGAGCACTCTTTTGGGGTTTAACCCCTTGGTGCCTATGAGTTTTGTTTCATGGCTAGCAATGTCAATGAGTACACTGGAAACATGGGAGAACCTTTAAAAAGGCTCAGCATCAGACCAAAATGTGTACTTCAGAAAAAAAAAAGGTTTGAGGAAATTATTTTATTGAAATTTCAGTGAGCATAGAGCACTTTATTATTTTGTTTGTTTATTTTAAATAGGAATGTTTTAGAAACGTGATCCTAGAGCAGTCTATTTTCAGATTCAGCAAAAAGAACAGCACAATACAAACCAGTAAAAAGGTATTTAAAAAATATTGGAAGGCCTATTTTATTTCCAGTCCTTATAATTGGAAAGAATCTGGAACAAAATCAATGTGAAACTCGGTGCTTGAAGTAAGAAGCAAAGCATAGAAAAAAAGCTTTTAAAGTGCCAGGAGGGTAGAACATAACACAGTGGAAGAATGCAAAGAAAAAGAAAAAAAGAGTAACTTTTCCAGTGGTTTAAATAGACAGTGCTTCACTGAATGCAGCAAAGTTGCCCCTGTTTATACCAACTGCTGGGTTTTACCGGGGATCCAGAGGACATACCAGACAGAATAACTGCTTTCTTCCCACTGTTTGACATTGCTGTAGAAAGACAGGTAAGCACCAGGAGTAATCAAAAGCCCAGTGGCACGTGGACTAGACTTTGAAAGGGAGATGCAAGCAAAAAGTGCCACTTTAGAGAGGTCTGCTTGGATTTAAGTAAGACCTCAAATAAAAGCTAGGACCCCACACTGCACAAAACTATTCCCAAGGCTGTCCTTTGACTACAGTCTCCACTTTCAACAAGATAAAAGTCAATGTAAATGGGCAAGCAAGACAAAATCCTACAGCAAGGGCACAGGCAGCACTGGACTCCCACAGCATCCCCAAGAGCAGCAGTGGATCAAGGAGCTCTGCAGGGAGGCATTAATGTGTCTCTGAAACACACACGGACACTAACAGAGGATTCTTTTTTTTGTCCTATTATTTTTTTATTTTTAAAAAAAGCAGACCAAATTCTATCTGTGGGGGTCAATATGAAAAGACCATTATGTTCCTCCTGGGTAGGACATTTACCAAAAGCCCTTGTGCATTCAAATGGGCAGTCAGACACAACCATATGGAAACCGTAGAACCGAGCCACACTTAACATCTATTAGGCAACAAAAACCTACCTGGGAAAGAAGCTTGTTGTCATCCTCCAGCAGTTTCACTTTTGTTTCAAGTTGCCTGATATAGTTGGAAGACGAATCTTTGGAAAAACGAGAAAAAAAAACACATTGAAGCTTCTTGTGTTCCAGGCAAGCACTGTCAAACAGTAAAATGTTTTCCCACTCTGTGGAAGGCAAGTTTGGGATAGACCTAATGAATAAAACCCCATGTTATAGGGTGAGGAAGGGAATGTATCACAATTTTTTTTTCACTAAGAAGTTGAGGTTCAGCAATAGCAATATCTTCTGTGGATCCTGACCAGTGCCAGCAGTTTAAGCAGTGGGGGGATACAGAAGGAAAGTGAAGTTGAAATACTGTGTTTTGTATTTTTATGAAAGTAATTTCCTGGGTTTGAAAGCAATTCTCATTCATCTAAAATGCACTAAAATACTCTACAACAGAACAAGATGTTTCCTTTTAGGCTTGAATAAACAACCCCTCCACACACGTGCCTTTTTCTTTCAAAAACAGCTGAAAAACTCACAAAAGTAAGCTGTTGGCACAGCTCTACGAGGTCACTGCCACAACTTCCAGTGCTGTAAAAGGGGGAGAAGTGTATTCAGCAAGGCCACAGAGCCGCAGTACGCACACAACAAGTGCCTTCTCAGGACATCTGTTTTTTTAGTGGAAGCACGTGACACTAACCAGAAAAATACCAGGACAATAAAATACAGAATATCCTCACATAAAACGGTAATATTCAGTCTGAAGGAATGTAATGGCCAGTTTACCATTGCAGTAAGAGAGCAACACCAGACAGGGTGGCCTGTCATAGAAGATAAGTTGCTGGAGAGCATTGTGGGTGGCTTACTGCTCTCCAAAGCATCTGGCTTTTGTTTTGAACTGTGCTTTGAAGCAACACATTTGCAAATTTCACAGGGGAGAAAACAAAAGAACCTTAGAAAACCTTTTCTCCATTTTCATTTAAGCTTAGTGAGTTCCTTCCACCCACTTGGATCTTTGCAAAATTTCTCCCCCATTTGTAGTTTGGGTAGCAGAGGCCATGATCTGTTACAGCAGGAGGAAAAGAGTTTTGCAACATAAGCATATGAGAAAGCCCAAGCATTTTCCACACTGCTAAAAGGGCTCTGAAAAGTGGAATTGTTTCCTACCTCATTTCATTTACTGTGGCAGGACTGCAAAAGACACTGTTCAACCCCAGGACTTCTCACCAAGCGTGAATTGGCGAGGAACCAGGTGTTAACAAGGGCACTGATGCTGGTGGGTGTGTGCTGCCCGTGGCCAGCACCTTTCAGGATCAGCCCCACTACGGTGAGCAGGCACCACTGGCTGCAGCTCCGCACACACCAACACACACCCACGCACACGTGTGAGGTTTAGGCCGGCTCTGCGCTAAACAGCTTCTCTCTGCCTTTGCCAGTGGCTGCTGAACGCACTCGACACTAAGCCTGAATGCCTCTTCTTGGCCACCCTGGGGACAGTTCAGCAGAAGAGTTAGCGTGCAAGCTGCAGCTAATCACTGAGAGTGCTTTGACCATTCAAGAGAAAAACTGGAATACGCTTGAAAAAGTGTTACCATAGACAAGTGCCAAACCGCACATAAAGGAACAGCAGGAAGGATCCGAGTCAAGTGCCCGTCTAAAGCACAAACACTTTCAGAGGAAACATGCTCACTTTTTTGTCTGGATCATGCTTTGTCCAAACCCAGGAAATCCAAACAAGTCCTCATGAAAAAGGTTAAGAAGACACCATAGGAGGCTATGCCAGTTCAGTGAACAGCTTAAGTGCTTGTAAGGTTCAGAGCAATATCACCCTCAGCTGCAGGGACCACAAACTCTGCCCAATCACCATCCTAACACAGAGGGAGTCTCCAGGTCAGATGAGAAAATAAACTAAATAGGTTATAGAATCAATTTATAAGTTACAGAATCAATATACAGCACCTTCCCTGTGAAGGTCTCATGTCAACAGCACCACGAATTTAGCCATGCATACCTAAAGGTGGTGAGTAGAATCCAGCAACAGATCAATGCTGAAGTCAGCAAGATTTCAGCATCAGCTTGAACAACTTGTTGAATCAGTAACGAATCTGTCCCCCAGCGGGGTGTGAGGAGAGTTTGAGATTGTTAAATATAAGGCCAGAAGGACCATGGACCCTTTGGTCTGACCTCCTCTGTGCCCCAGGTCAACACACATGGTTAACTTACCCCTAAATTCGGTCCAGTAATACCCACTTGGCTAAACAGTTCCAAAACCAGTCGCCATATCTGTTTGAAGACAGACAGAGACTCCACCACTTCCACCTGTGTGCTGGATGCAACAGTTTCCATTGGTAGATCTGATCAGATTAAGGTGTCCTTCCCATCTGCACTCCAGCTTCACTGATGCCCTCATAGTGCCAGGGCAGCAGCAGAGCTGAGTGCCTCTACACAATGAATGCAATAACCATGATAATACACCTGGTCCTGATTTTTACCTCAAAGTATCTGGGCATTCAATGCAGCTTCAAGGAAGGATTCAAAGTGATGTCAAAGGTGAGGCTCAATCCACACCTGCCTGGGAATCAGAGCTATGCCTCTGGACCAAGCACAGTCTCTGAGTGCACAAATTGCACAGACAGCAACACTTGTATAAACAAGTGCAGAAATGATAGATAATGACAAGGAAGATCCAAATGTGATGTTGATGTGACACTGATAACAGACAGAGGCTCCACAAGAACCATAGCATTGACTAAGCCTGTTAGCCCATTAATAGTCCAAGCCTGTTTCCCAAGCACCAGGCAGCCTGCTATATGCAGTGCCCCCCCTCACCTTTGCACTCTCTTATCACTACTAAGTGTTTACAGTGTGGACTACCACACCACACTGTGTGCAAAGAGCATCAACCAAAAAAAAAAAAAAATCTTATGGGAACTATTTCTAATGCAAAAAAGCCTTTTCTTGCAGTTCTGAGCCCATGTAGGGCAGAGAAACTGTAGAAGGTCCATTTCAGCAGCTCTGAATTCAAGCATTCAAGTGGGAAGTTACCCAAAGCGGAGGCTGGCAACCTAAACTTCATGAACAACCTCTTCAACATGTGCTAGTGGCAGGTTCCATCACTTCTAATGGCTACAGGAAATTTAGGTTAAGCAGATGAATGGTGACACAGAAGCTGTTGTGTTCAGGCCCTGAATCCTGCATGGACTGTCTGGTTGATGGAAAGACCAGAATAAGGCTGACAGAGAAAAGGAAAGGAGAATTATCTCCACATTGTGGTTTCACATCCCTTATCAAAAAACAAAGGGTACTCTTTGGGAAGGCAAGCCCTGCATCCCCAGGAGCCAATGCACACCACAACTACCGCCAGTCTTGAAAGCCTGCTCTGAGACCTGCTAGAATTCTTCAGACACCACTGTTCAACACCAAACCATGTCTGATGTCTGACCTCAGCCAGAAAACACCCTATGGCAACATAAAACATACATTAAAAAAAAAAAAAAAGAAAGAAACAACAAATTAGCTGTTTAGTCAGCAGAAGATGCTCCACCTTGGGCAAAGGCTGAAATAGTGCTCAGAGCCATCACCATCCTTGCTGTGCCCTCAGAGATTAATTGCCTCCATCTTCTGGACCTGCCTGTGTGGAGGTGGGGGCCAGATGAGCCATTTGCATCTTGATCTCAGGTTGAAAAAATCTCATAATTCTCACAGCAGCAGGCAGTAAGACTGCAGGGCTGAGCAGCAAAAACCCAGGCTAGGTCTCTCCCATGTTAGATCAAAAAACACATTCCCAACATTTTTCTGCCTCTGACCTTCTTCTTATCAGTGAGTTTCCCTCCTCTCTTGCCTCCCCCAGAGCCAGGAGACAAGAATGGCCCCACTGACCCACCCAGGAGAGACAGCAGAGCTGGATCACTGACAGCTCAGACCCCCTCATCCCCTTTCATTAGAAAGCAAAGAAATGGTCCTCACTGCCTTGTCAAAGCCTGCTGCCAGTTGTGAGGAATGCTCTACCTTCATCAGCCCTAATGCACTCTCCTCAGTGGCATGAGCAGCTGCCAGACCAGGGTACTGGGGCACACGCCCAGCACACCCACCCAGCCACCACCTCGTGGCACTGATTCCAAGCCCACTCACACCTGGTACTGCCTTCCTGGTGACCCAATATCTCACCCTACCCTGGCCAGACAACACACCAGCTGGCTCTGCAGACGTGTGGCACAGTGAGAGGAGGTACAGTATGGCAGAAGCAGACAAGTACGGTGGTCAAGGACACGCAATCAAGGACAAGCTTTCTGGGAGCACACCCTGGCACTCAGTGCTGCCTGGGATGCCAGCAGGGCCAACATCCTCCTCTAGTTACCTCTTGGGGCCACGAGCACCAGCTGCATGAGCAATGGGTGCCTTAGTGGACCAGATGGCACCAGAGGGAAGGAATTTCCCACTCAGCACCCTCCCTGTGGCAGCCACCACACCTGGTGGAGAAGAGGAAAGCGGGGAGAGAGGCAGAGGCATGCCCAGGCTGCCACCTGCAACAGCAAAATGGATGAAAACTATGATCATCAGCAGCCATCACTCACTTCCACAATGTAAATGCCTCAAACTAAATTGTTCACAGAGATGTAAAACCTGCAGCCCCATTTCTTTACTAAGCCTTTGGAAAACTAATTGGATGTAGTTTTATCTCCACAAGAGGTAGAAGAATCACATTCCAGCCCAGGAAGGAGCATTACTGTTATTATCCACACTCCTCAAGATTTACTGTTCTAAAAAACATACTCCATCTGGAATGGGATGTAATTCAACTTGGATGTAATCTAGCTGAGTAACTTTTCTCTACATAGATAAACCACTTAATACTCATTACAGCTAAATGGAGGTAAGACAAATCACTCGACCCTCTTTTAACTCAATGGCCTCTGAAGAGAGCAGGGAACTGCCTGGTTCCTCAAGTTTTCTAAAAACATAAATTAGAAATTGTTTTAACAAACAAAACAATCAGCCTGCAGAGCACAAAACTGTATAATTTTAAAAGACACTTGGAGACACTGGAGCCTTTCTGATTCTCATCTGAGATTTCAGAGGAATCTGTCAGAGGGGTAAATATGATGAATTATACATTTATTTTGACAGTAGGAAATTTATTTTCCACTTCTCCAAACCACAAGTATGCAGAGCAGAAGTTTGCATGGTAGCTATATGGTTATGATCAAGACACTTTTATTTAAGACCTTTTCATAATGAGGCATTAGCAGTTAAAGGAATGTAAGAAAAAAACGCAACCCCTTTACTTATGGCAGTTCACAGCAGAGATGCCAGAAAAGGTTAACGTAGGTGTCCATGAGATAAGGAAGCTGGTGAGAGCCCTTCTATGGGACTCACTCACAGCAGTACAGTCCCTGCTCCCAGCTTGGGCAATACCAAACAACATGGCAAGAAGAGCAGACTGGAACCAACAGAGGTGCTTTAATCTTCTTCCATGGCACCCCGCTGAGGTTTTGATTTGGTCTTACTGATTTGCCTTTTTGCTATAGAGTGGGGGTTGTGCAGTGTCCAGCTGGATGGTAGGTCAGGACCATAGTGTCTCACTGACAGCACTGACCCCACAGGCACCACAGAGGTGCCCCACATCCCCAGCAGTGAGGCGGGGCACCGGCTGCCTCCCAATGCATTTTCCTCCCAGGAGCTACTTTTACAAAGCATGATTTGAGACAGTAAAGCACAGCTACACCTTGTCAATGTCTTGAAAACAAGGCTCTTCCTGTTCTCCTAAAAAGCAGCCGACCTAAAGGAATTCTCCCAAACCAAGGAGTAAAGGCACAGAAAGCAGTGATGCTCTGCCAGGCTTGCACCTTGTGGCCAACTGCCTTCTTTGCATGATGGGGTGCTGACAATTTCACTTCCTCTCCTTCCATCAAAGGTCATCTCATAAAAAGGCCTTCACCTGTGCTCAGTAAAACACTTTGCTGTTTTTTGGCAGTTTCATTATCACATCTCTGCTCTTCACCACCATATTTCAGATTCGTATTGCTCTACTGGTCTTGCTTCTTGACATGGACAAGCAGGCTGAAAAATGAGCCAGTGGTTGCCTCTTGTAAAAAAGTTGATTTATTAAGGCAACACCACTCTTTCAGAGTAGCTGGAAAGCAGATGGAACTCATATATCTTAAATACTGTCATTAAAGGAAACTACTGAGAGAGATGGACAAACCCACCACCCTTGCTTTTTCCTAGCCAGCTTCGATCTTTCTGCTCTTATCAGCAAACCCCATTCCCAATGCCCTATTTCAGACTGGTATGTAGGGCAAGTTTTCACATCAGGCTTAGCTCAGTGGATGGTTCAAATGTGAGCAGAGATACTGTAAATCTAAGGTTGAGTTACTTCAGTTCTGCAGGTGCTGCCCTCTGCTATGGCACCATCAGGGCTTTCAGGGTATGCTGCTTGATTTGCCTTGGCATAGAAACACAGAATAGTTTCAGTTGGAAGGGACCTTGAACAGTCATAGAGTCCAATCCTCTGGCAATGAGCAGGGACATCTTCAAACAGATCAGAGCCCAGTTTAACCTATCCTTGAATGTTTCCAGGGTTATCTACAACCTCCTCCAATGTTTCACCACCCTCACTGTAAAATCTTCTTTCCTTATATCTAATCTAAACCTGACCTCTGTCAGTTCAAAGACATCAGCCTGTCAACACATGCCCTTGTAAAAAGTTGCTCTCCAGCTCTCTCATAACCCTCTTTAGGCACTGGAAAGCTGTTCTAAGGTCTCCTTGGAACCTGCTTTTCTCCAGGCTGAACAACCTCAACTCTCTCAGCTTTTCCTCAGAGGGAAGGTGCGCCAACCCTCTGATCATCTTCACATCTTCATCTTCATGATCATCAGGTCCGAAATACCATAAGCTGCTAACCCTGAGACCCATGCCTCTCCAGTAACAACTTGGGCACAATTTAGGGTCTCCCTTGGGATGTGGTAAGAGAACACACAACAAGAAGGTCCCAGCCTTTTGTCGCTTTGCAAGATATTCTGCAAGCAAACCACACCAATCACCTTGTCCCACTGCTGGTTCTGTTGGGAGCAGTTTCCTCTGCACTGTGCCAGCCAGCACTAAAAAGGTGGCAGGAGGGCATTGCAGAAAGAGAGCTAAGGCCAAATCTTGAGTATTTCCATAGCTGAGGTGCTGAAGCACATTTATGGAACAGACACTGCCTTAGACTGTGCTAAATAAATAAAAGGCCCATCTGTAGCATCCAAAGCCACCCGTGATAACATCTGTCTAAGACTGGTAGGATCAGACCTCATTTTCAAGGTGCAGGTGATAACTCATGTATAGGGCAAATATTCAAACACTAGTCAAGACAACAGCAAAGTGTGTTGCGAGTCCACTCACCAATAACAAAGAAATATGGTCTCAGACTATTACACATTTTTTAATTCTAACAAGCCAGTGGCTATGCACTGGCAATGCGGCTGCATTACTGCAATATGCTGCTCTGACAGGATGGAGCATATGCCACTGCAGCTATTTAATTAACATTTCATAGCAAGCCTCCAACTACAAGCTCTCAAGTTTTTCAAGACTGTATGTTCCCAGCTCAGTTTCAGTTCATTAGACCTGTCTGGGTGCTTAGCAGCCTCAAGCTGGCCTGTAACAGTCTGGTAAGATCTCTCCTGATTTTGGCTGTTACAGCTCACTATGGTGACTTCCAGCCATGACATCATCTCTGTGCACAGGAAAACATCTGCCCACAATGACTACTGTCAGGAGCTCAGGAGCTCTTGGTATCTTACCAGGATTTCATGAGGAGGTGGCTGATAGATAAGGACCAGTATGTGTGTGGACCCATTTACTGCAGCACAGTCAGAAGAGAGCTGTCTTATCCCATTAGAAGGTGGACACCAGTTTCCCCTTCCTTGCTTGGGTGACCTGTACATGACAATCTTTGTGGGGGTTGTCCCTTTATCACAGCATAGCACAGCAAGAATCACTGGAGAATGCTTGCATCTGAGGATGTCTAACCCACTCAAACTATAAAACCTGTTTAACAGGAAGGTGGTAAAACATCTTGTCATCTGAAAACACACTTTCCCGCTCCGAAGGGGACAAGTGGTAGCTGCTCTTCTGCTGGGAGTGGGCAAGGACAACAGTACTACTGTGGTTATCCAGGGCTCTCTACAGTTCTCCTGTAAGCCTGTGTGCAGAGGACAGCACCTTCACAGGCAGGCTGCTCAATAGAGTGCCTCAGCCCTGGTTATTAATCAGTACTGGTCGTCCAAGTTTCTTGGGGATATCTTTCCTGCTATCTCCCAGAAATTTTGAAGGTAAACAGCCATGGAAAAAATGGTGTTTGTTTTACAAGTTCTGGTTAATGCCTGACTGTGGGCATCATCCTGAGAACAATCAGTATAAGTTTTCAGTGGTTCAGTCTCAGACTGAGCTTTCAGTCTAGAGTGAACAGACTGTAATTAGATTCAATAAACAAACAGAGCAATAGAAATATTAATGTCCAAGACACGCACAGCCAGACAGTCGACTAATGTGTGTGTAACAGAGGAGAGCTGATTTACAACCCTTGCAGCGCTCTTGTTCCCTGCACATGGAAGCATGTCGTGTCTGAGGAAGTAGAAGCTCTCCAGATCAACTCCAGGGGCTGCACTAACTGCAACATCCATCACAGTTCAGTGACACCAGGCAGAATTCAGGTTTTCCTTGGCCCCTTTAAGAAGCCATTTGCTGTGCAACCATGTAGACATACTCAATGAATTCTGCCTGAATGCAGAAAGGAAAGGACAGTTCTGAAGAAAGTAGGACAGTGCTCAAACTGCAGGTGGATCAGAACGGTCTTCCCTTCCAGACACTGTGAGACTAGCATTTCCCTACCAGTGGTTATTAGTTGTTATGAAGGGAGAAGACAAAAGATATAGAAGTTGGAGGAAAGACAGCAGAAAATCAGACTGACTATTGGCTGTGATGCTGCACTCATGGTAACTTGCAAAACAGGGAAAAATGAGTGACACCAACAAACTGGAGGGTCTTTGATTGCCTCATGCCTTAGTCCACACAGCTTTATTCAAAAAGCTTTGCTTCCCATGTCAGAACTGCACTGTAGCAGTGCAGAATCTTCTGCTGTTGCCAATCCCAGCAGAGTAAAGCCATAGCCCATTGACCAGTGCCAAAGCAGTGAATTAGGAGATCATCATAATCTTTCTTATCCTGTACCTCTCTACTATTGCCACAGATGGACAAGGGCTGATCTACTACAGTATGGCCTGAGAAGGACCTTCCATGAGAGTCTAATTTTAGAAACAGAGAGATAAAACCTTTTCTTTTGATAGACCTATGGATTGCTTCTTGTTGGTGCCACTGACTCCTTGATCCACATGAAGGAACATCCAAGTTCCCTGCTCGAAGTATGGGTCCCAGCAGCCAGTTGCACTGGACCTTCCCGTGGGGGAAGAGAGAGGTGAACAGAAAGTTGTGTCACCAGTGCTCATTTGGGGAGCAAAGCTGCAAGTCACTCACTACTAATGGGATTCTACAGCTTTAATGATTACGAAAAGGTTAAAATGACCTGCCAGGCACCCTCAGCTGTTTAAGCCTCTTTTCCTTCCTCGTGCTGCTTTAATCTTGATAGCATGATCACGTGACCAGGTCAAAAAAAGCCCCAAAGCCGATTAGTGTCTTTCCACTGGCTACAAAGGACTCAAAACATTTGGGATGGTGTGGATCTTTCAGAAAGAGTACCCCGCTTTGTTCCACAACCTCCTTTTGGGGGCACTGACAGACGCTGCAGCGTCTACAAGTCAGCAAGAGAATACGGTCCCAGGGGAAATTCCCTGAAGCTGAGGGGACAGGTTGTACTCATTTCCACTTGCATCAATCCAGTTACTTAATTCCTCCCTCTCACTGCCAAAACCCAACCCTTCCTGTCTGACTTTGGGTGCTGCTGCAGTAGCTGCTGTCCCTGTCTCTAAAACATCAATCAAAGGTTCAGCCTGTCCCACTGTCAGCATGCTGTGCTAACAGCCTCTGCTGAGGTCAACCCAAACTTTTGTAGCAGCATACTTTGGTTCCTCATACACAGAAGTCCTGTGAGAAAGAATCTCGGGGGCTATTGCAATTTGCAAACTGGGCATGAACCAGTTGTCACACCGAGGTAAAAGCAGTATCTGCGGTCGTCTCACAAGGTAGAAACAAGAGCCCTGTATGTACCAAGGCAAAATAATCCCCCTTCATCAGTGCTTTTAAAGATCTTGAATAGGGATCTGTGTCTAGTTTTAGGCATCACGCTTCAAGACTCATGCGGACTAATTGGAAGGAATTCAGGAGAGAAATAAGGAGGATCAGAGTGTGGAAAGTATAATCTAGCAGGAGAGCCTGAAGGAATCCAGACTGTTTAGCCTGGAGAAGAAAAGACCAAACACAGATGCAGTAACGGATTCAAATATGTAAATGATTGTCAAAAACAGAAAAAGTGAATAAACTGTTCTCCATATTCATCCAGAAAGAGCAAGCTCTCTAATAACAGTGACATTTAAGAGCTAGAAAAGATTGCCTTGGAAGGTGGTGGAATTGCCATTGATGATGAATTTCACAAGCAGATTAGACAAACATCTGTCAGGAGTAGTTTAGGTAGAATCGAGTCTGACGTGGGGCAAAGGGACAGGTTGGGTGAAACTGAGAGCCCTTCAGTCCTGTTTTCCGTGCCTACCCTGTACAATATCACATGAGAAGAATCTGGGTCTATTTCATTTAAATTCCAGAAAGCAAACACCACCATCATTTAGAGGCAAAAATAAAATCACTAAGCAGCCTCTGTTGTCATGTCAGATTCAGCAATCTGAAATCATCCACATCTTTTGGTTTTCCATCACTGGCAGAAAGTCTCACCTAACTGCACGGTGACTGGCAAAGAAGAAAGCAGGGGCTGGCAAGACCGTGTGAAGAAGAACAAGTGCTGGGGTAGGGCTCTCTGATACTACCGGGATGTTTGCAATAAAAAGGTTATATTTAAAGGTTTTATTTACATATAAACCCACCCAAAAAAGAGGGTTTTTATCTTTAAGAGTTATCGTTTCCAGCTTTTCCACATAAATTCACAGTCCTAAATCACAGAAGGCCAACGCGCACAAGGCTTGGTATGACTATAGTAACAACATATGGTCTCTAGCCGAAAGAGCTTAAAAAAGAGGAGGCTCAGTGTATGCAGGCAGGCTGGAGAATGCCAGGAAACCATGTGGATTAGGAAACAGCCACAGAAACACTGACAGTCCAACTGTGGTCAAGGCTCATTGACATTGTGTCAGAGGAAAGGGCTGGAGAAGGCTATGGAGACAGCCGAGTCCGTGCCTGTGAGTCTTTGGGCAGCACAGGGGAAAGCACGAATTTGAAAACTAAGGATGAGGGAATGGAAACCAGGTCGTCCTAAGCTATTTTAATAGTCCAGAAACCCCCATAATATGTTGCTAACTTCCCCCAAAACTACCTTCTGAGACCAGAATGTAGCTGTCAGAAGCCCCAGAGTTCACACTAGTTACACTAAAAAGAGTTGCAAATGAAAGTCAAGTTTGGTTCAGAGTCCTCTGCCACTCTATCACAGTCAGAAAGCTCTGGAAATAAGGCCAATCTGAAACGTTTGCATGCACAGCTGCTGTGCTGGTTATCTCTTACGAATCCACTGAAATGAGTGCAAGTGTATTCCAGAATCTGCTCCCTGGTCTCCAGTTTGCACTATTGCCACTTCACTTCTCGTCAAGCAGAAATAGCGAGCATCCGCAATCAGCATTCTTCTCTTTGATCTCATCACACTGACCAAACCTGCACAGGATGTTTGCTCAAAACCTGAACACATCCAAGCACATGCAGATTTGATCCCACGCTTTTGCAGTTGCAAAAGCTACACCAGATTTGACAAGACCTTTGCTAAAATTTCTCCATTTTTACGGCAAACTTCTAACCACTGATGGTTCAAAACCCGGTGAGAAAGATATCAGGTTAATTCAAAGCCTCCTGAAAGAGAACAGTTGTGAATGAGCTTTGCTTTGAAATTTTAGGTTTGTCTGAATCCTTTAACGTGTTCTCCTGGATAGATTACCACTGCCTCCTAGGTAAGAAGCCCTGCCAAGTTTCAGATGGCTGTAAAATCTTCTATTCGACACTACATACAAATGGTCCACTAGGTTTTATGCAGAAGTTCCCACTGCCTTTGAAGGAATCCTGCTTAGAAACTGATAGTACAAAGCAGTGCAGCTGCAGAAGGGCTCTCTGAAGTTTACAAAACTATTTCCTAAGCAACCTTTGGGGGGAAAGGCAGATTACCAGTTTAATTGATGGGGGTTTTCTGTTAAAAGGGTAAATAAGATCTTAAATAGTTGCAGAAGTCTTCCTTTGCAAACATCAAGTTGAAACTTATGCAGGCTTGAAAATGCATTTCGGGTTGTAAATCTGCTCCCCCTTTTTGCTTGGGAAGATTCTTCTGGACAATAAACGCAGCGAGCTCAGGAGAGGGCTGCATAATTATTCACTCCACACAATGGAAACCAGCCTTTCCAATTCGGTCCTCAACCGTCAGGAATCCAAGCTGCGTGATAATTAAAACTCAAAAATCCTTTTCCATCCAGAGAGAAATTTAACTTTCATTTCCACTCCTCCAATAACCCCACCATGTTCAGGAAACCCCCTATTAAAAAAAAAAAAAATCTCATAGATGCAAACGACACCCTTCTGAGTACTGACAGGAAAAATTTAATTGGCAGTGAGGAAAAAATAATGATTAGGTTAATGAAAAATAGGCTGTATTGACTCGGGCCACTCGACCATTCCTGATGAGGGTAAACAGCCCCCCTCCTCCTTCCCTGCTCCCCTCGCCTTTGTCTGCTGCGCATGGCCAAGGCTGAGAACAGGAACGCATTCAAATGCGATGCCTCGTTGGGAAAAAGCTGGAGTCAGATCAAAGTCCTTCCACCCAGGGGCCCACCAGAGCTCCACTCTTGTTGAATGACCTCCATGTGCCCACGAATTCATTACCCCCCCACCCCTGCACAGACTGCCCTACATCCCATCTTTAGCCTCAACACTGTTTGCCCCCATGTCTCTCCCTGAGCCTACAAAAGTGCAAGGTAAGTAAAGGTGCTCATGCTTTTTCCAGAAAAAAGCATTTATCCAGTTATGGCTGGCATTTACGCGCAGGATGGCTGTTCCCAGTCAACAGCACTCATTCCCACACTGGGGCTGCCAGGGGAGGGCTCCTGCCTAAGTGATGAGGAAGATGCCTGATTCCATGGTGTCACTCACTCTTGCCATACTCTTGGGATGAGGGCTGATTGGGAAATTTTAGACAAAGCAATTTTTTTGTAGAAAAACACTGCTTTATCAGAAGAGCATTTTTTTTATCACATGCACTTGATTTCATGTGATTTGTAGCTCAGGATGAAATTTCTTGGTCAGACCCTCAGAGAGAGAAGGGGAGAAAGCCTAAAATAGCTGTGAGTCCATGGCTTAAGGCAATCACCAGGAAATGTCTAAATCCCTGCACACTAAGCTCTTCTGGAGTTGGGGATTGTATGTGTATGTGTCAAAGATACACAAATTTCTACCGCTGTGGATATGGAGCTTTGGTAAATTGCAGGAAGAAACCCCATACCCGATCTTATCTGCCAAAAATAACTGCAGTTACAGAGCCAGTGGCTCCTGCCAGCAAGGATAGGCAGCTGTGTGGGTCCCAGCATTCACCCACAGTTCAGTTTTGGATCTCTGTGTATTTTGCAGTTAGCTGGTTTAATGTGCAGAACTCTTCCAGAGACCCAGTGTTTGGGGAAGCAATGTTCTGATGCAGTTCAGAGCAGGATACCCTCTTCCCCTCCACCTAGTCCCCTCTGATTTGGGGGATTTTCTGAGGTGTTTCTTCCCTTGCCTGGCTTCTCCTTTCCAACCAGCAGCAGAAAGCCCTCAGCTCCAAGCTCTCTTATTGAGGGCTGTAGTTAAACATTACATGCTATAGCTGCCTAGTAATTTAACTCACTTTTGATAAACAAAATCCACTGCCTGTGTGATCATCAAAAGAAGGTGTGCTTCTTCCCAAACATTTTTAAGGACTCAGTATAGGCGGCAGAAACAGCCACACATAAAAAATGACAAAGTATGTACAGTTAATTCACGGTACTTCAGTGTCAAGCTGGAAGATGGCATGGATCCAGTCCTTGCCAGTTTCACCTGAGAAAAAATTCAACCAAAAAAACACGAACAACTGTGGCACAGAGGAGACTATTTATGCCATCAAATTATACAAAAGAGCAGAGACTATTGCCTATGTTCTTACACAAGGGTGGAGGGAAACCTTGGTTTTAGAAAAGAGCAGTGCCCCTGCTCCTACCTGCAGACCTTTCCTGCCTGCACCCGCTTCCCTGCTGTGGGAGTCAGCAAGAGGAAATTAAACAGGAGAAGGGCTGTCAAGTGTAATGTGTTGGCTATGCCAAACCAGCACGGCCTTTATGAGGGCCAGCTGGGAACAGCAGTAGGCCAACCAAAAATATGCTATAACCCAGAACTGAGCAGAACAGGGACTCCAGATACCTCAGCAAGTGACACGGGATAGGGCTGAAAAATCTGAATACAGTAAATGTATAATTAACGACTGGAAAGAAAGGCTAGACAATACATACCCAAGACTTTCCTAATGCATAATGTCAAAAGTGAGTAGAAACAAGGTGGAGGCACAGCTTACAGTGTATCACTGCGATGGACTGAAATAATGGGACAAGGGAACAAAGCCTGTTTTAAAATAAGTCAATAGCACAATGCTACCACAATAAAAATAGCAGAATCATTTAGAAATCACAAGTCCATCCTCAGATAAGTTTCCCTGATAACTGTGACTTGCTCTTGTCCATGCTACCACCCCAATCCAGCAGTTGTAGGAAGCACCCTACAAAGCTGGTCTTTGCCACCACTGATCCCTTCCAGGGATGCTGAGCAACCCTCATTGTGAGGGAAAGTGGCCCGGGAGCAATCGCAGGGAACTGCACCATCACCTTGCCTGGGGCAGCCAAGAAGAGCCCAGGCATTTGGCCCCTGGGTAAAATAAAATCAATCCTGCAATGATTCAGAGGGCAGACAATCAGAGGAGACTTTCTGATCCCTCAAGCCAAACAAGTGCTCGCACCACTTTGCAAAAGCCTGTGCAAATCTTTGCCATGTTTCTCTGAGCTTACATTCAGAAACTAAAACTATGCAATTCCGCCAGCTTTCTCTGTTATTTATTAACTGGTTTATTGTCTCTCAAGGCCTTTGGACTGGCAGCTGACCACTCCCTGCCAGGCAGGTTAACATGTGCTTCTCTGAGTCTTCAAAGCAGCCTTCATAGCTCATTCTCGACCTCCCTGTTCCAGCTGCGTGCCCATAGGATCCACCTCTGCATGCTGGCTTTCAAATGCATATGCTGTATTTCAGCCCTGAAGAGCAGGCTCTCAGCAGTGTGAATCCCTGCTCGATCCACAGTGGCACATTCATGAGTAGGTTCTGGTTACATACACCATGGCAGAGCTGAGGTAAAGGGAAGAAACATAGAAAGGGACCCTGTCAGGAATGTCTTCATTCCCAACCATGTATTGCAGATATCTCCTGTCTGCTCTCTGGGGCTCCTCTGTGTCCACATCTCAGGACTATCCGAGAACTAGCAGAGGCAGAGAAGATAATCTTATTTCCACATGATAGTAAAGCATAGGCCCCCTAAAGCTGCTGATATCCCCTGTCTGCACCCCAAATAATAGGTAGGTTCATTTTCTAGGAGTGCACACTGCACAGAGATGGGAAACAAATAGTTCACCCAAAGATAACGGGGGCGTCTTTGGTTCAGGCACAAGGATGGTGAAGGAAAATGCATGGACATTCAAGGTAAAAGCATAAAGATGTTTCAGGTCATCTAACACAGAGGTTCCCAAACTCACATTCTTTAAAGGTATGTCTTATGCCCTCCTTACAAGCCAGACATTATTTAGAAATACCATTTTGAAAGACCATGAAAATTAGGGGGTGCAGTACCTACCAGAGCCCTGACTCACATCAGGACAAGTCCCAGCTGCTGGCTTACTGGCAATTTCTTGCTTTGGAGGGCAGCAGCCCACAGCTCCCCAGAACTCAAACCTCATCTGAAGACTCTGCAGTCCCCTCCACCCCTCCCTGAAATGCACTGTCCCTGGGGGGAAGTCATGTCTCCCTGCAGCCCCCCAAGTCACTGATAACATCCATCTCCTCCCCAAAGCCAGATTTTTCTCATGTTGTCATTTAAACACAACCCAAGTAAGTAAGCGCCCATTGCTTCCCTTGAGAAACTGTGGGGCAGCCTAATAGCTTTCACCTTGAGGAAGCATCTCCTGACAACTTTCTCCTTCACCTAATTTCACCCCGTTAATCCTGGTTATACAGGCTGGAGCCACCCCACACCATGCCTCCTCCACCCTGAAGACAAAGGGGCTTGACGGGTGCATCCCCGCTGAGGCTGCTTGCTCCAGTTGCCAGAAAAGTGGAGACCCAACCCTCACGCTCCCTCACTGCAGCTCAACCTCCATAGGCATGTGAGAAACGCCTGGGAAGTTGTTTGCATGGAGGGATTTATCCTTCCCCCCCCCCCCCCCCCCCCGCAAACATTCTCTGAATGCAGTTTTAAATGACAGGTTGTCCCTGCCTTTCTCTAGGAAGTGCTTTGCAATGCCAATCTCCATCCCATGAACGCACAGCCTGTACAGCACTATTTGTGTTGACCAACAGGAATTTAATCAACCAACAATAATAAACTGGGTAATACTCAATTGTATGAAGCCGCCAGTCAGATGAAACGATTTACAAAGGCTGGATTGATCTCCAAGCCCTGGCAGCTTTCCCACGGTCCCCCTCTAATCTGCGGAGCCAAAGAGCATACACGAAAACTCCGAAATCTGGGTTTTCCTGTGGGGTGTGTTGAGTTCATGTAAGTTGACTACACATGGGGGTTTTTTTATGTCCCCCTGCTCCACGTCTGGCTCTTACCTAACCCTAAAGGAGCATCATGCCAGAGCAAAGCCCCCTCGGAGACAGCCAGCTTATGTAACACTAATGCCATAAGCACTACAATGTCTTTAGTGACAAAAAGGCTCAACACAGACTCAGACCAACAGCAGCCAATTCACCACAGAGAATTAAAGAGTGACCGGTGCAACGTTGGGAAATCAATCAGCATGGCCATCACTGCTTTAGCACCCAGCAACTTTAAAGCAGGTATGGGAACATCTGTCATCGCAAAACATTGGAAGGATGGTGTTTGCTTTCTTGGGGGAAGAAAGGAAAGCAAGGAAATGCTCCAGGGCACCTTTTGACTGCAAATGCCCTTGAAGAACAGCAAACCTGAGGGTGTTCCTGAGAGTGGCTGCTCGAAAAGCTGAGGAAGGATCTTATGGAGCTATTTTCATCTGCCCCCTCTGGCTCTACAGTTGTACAGGCTGCTCACACCCTCACTTTCCTTTTGCAGAAGCTGTCCACACTTCCAGCTGGGAGCCCTGCAAGACACGGTCAGATGAGGTTGACATTGGTCACCACTGTGGGAGTTGACCCTTCTAGGGTGGCACTGGTCACTGTTGTGGGAGCCAAAAACATGTGAGAGGGACAAGAGGCTAATTCAGGCAGGCCACCCTCCTGCACAAGACATGGTCCATCAGCACTGTGGGTCTCCTCTTCCATCACTTCAGCGGCTTCCCCTGCAACACACAGACAATTTCATACAGCTGAGTAGTCCTGTCCCATGCAGCTCAGAGCACTCAGTGGCTTTCGACATGACCTCTTGCTCACATCACCCAGGCAGTCATAGTATTGTTCATTTTACAGCCATCTCCCACAAACCAGGTAAGCATTTGGGTTTGAGGCCTGAGCTGTAGGAATTGGGAGCAGCTGTGATACTGCCAATGGTGGCTGCATAGGGGCCACCTATGCATAGGTGGCTGCATAGGGACCAACCCCAAAGGTAACACTCCTGGCTAGGAAGTCCTTGAGCTGCAAATCGCCAATGTCTGGGTAAGTATTGTAGGGAAACACATCACTGTACGTGATCATCACATTGCCCTAGTTTTAATTCCCTTGAGCATTACTGGCGACAGGACATCAGGCCGGGGGGATCTTCAGTCTGGCCCAAAGCAGCCACTGTCACAGTTTCAAGGCCATTTTCACCTCTACTCATCACGTGGCTCAGAGGTGTTGCAGTGGCAGAGAGGACCACAGCACCAGCATGACTATTGCTCTGCCCCACATCCAGCCAGCTATCACCATGCTGACCTGCACATCAGGGAGATGGGGGTAGAATTAAAAGGAAAAGAAAAATTAAACAAACAGAAAGAAGTACTCAAGCAAGGAGGGGCAACACAGCGAAAAAGAAAAGCAGTAACCAGCAGTACAGGCAGGTTGGCAATAGCTGCTTTCCAAGGATCGGTTGCAATATCTGATTCATCCACACCCCTATCAACTGTCACAGTATAGGGCCTAATAAAAGACACCTTAAAAGCCCATCAGAGTAATAATTTTGCTAGGAGTGGTTATTCAATCCATTGATGAAGAATGAGATGGTCTGGGAGAGACCTGCAAGCACGGTTGCCTCCCTTGGCTAGGAATCAGCTGCACGAGCAAGCTGAGAGCCCACAATGTGGGCACTGGCTCTGCTTTATGGCCTGCCATGGTTTGTGGTAGGAAGAAATCAGGGACGGAGATTTCCTGTAGTGGGATGAGGTTTGAGCAGAGGTTTGGCAGCTTTTACCCTTCAAGCCAGAGTTGCTGTTTGGGAGGTCAGTCCTCTGTCCACAGAGGTATTCACCACAAGTACTCATCAGAAAAACAAAGGGAACTTCTCCACACAGTCATGAGTGAGCCCCTCTCTATCCCCTGCTTCTTTAGTCCTGAGGAGGGACCAAGAAGGCCAGCCCAGGAGTCACATCTCCATTCCACCCTGGCCAGCTCACACTACCTCCACCAGCAGGCTCAAGGGAATAAACACACACATACACATGGCACCTCAGCATAGCAGGGCCCTCCCTCCCCCCCAATCTGCACTAATCTCCTACAGCGTCTGTGATGCAGAAGATAATTTAGAGGCAATGGCATGCTCCCGAACACAACGCCTCTCTCACACAGCAATTAAACGTACATCATTGTCTGGCTGTCCTGTATCCTTGGGGCAGGAGGGATTGTCATCATCTTAAAGTCATGATTTACAGAGGTAATAATCATGGCACCAGCCTCATTACATGCCAAGTTTTGGGAAATTAGGTGATAGATATTATTCATTAAGTTGCTACATGATGCCCATATCCATCCATCTGTTACAGCTGAGCTAACATTTTGGGTCAGAGCATGCAAGCTAATGGCTTCTTTAGGAGGGAAACAGGCACTGTCATGGAAGGCAATAGGGAGAAGAAAGTAAAACTGCAACTGGGTAAATTATTTAAAAAAAAAAAAAAAAAAAAAAAAAAAAAAAAAAAAAAAAAAAAAAAAAAAAAAAAAAAAAAAAAAAAAAAAAAACCAAACAGAGACCTCTGAGACCTCTCAGATCTTGGAGACATTGTGAGTTCCCAACAGTACTCAGGACAAAGCAGAGTGATAAGCCAGACATAACACAATGCTCATAAATGTCACGCGTGAGGTCAAAGCTTCATTCCTGGTGAGCTCAAACAGCTGCACACGCCATGGAGTGGATTTATTTTGGGTTGCTTCATCAGGCTACTCCATCACACTGAGCTGCTTGGGAGGCTCCAAGAAGCTGTTGGGACTTTGCCCAGCACATGGTGTCCAGGATGTGAGTTGCTGCTCCCCTTCTAGCAACTGGAATGGGACTGCATGGGGTTATGTTTGCAAAGGCCCATCTGCCCTTCAACCTCAGAATCCAGGGGTCCTTCAGCCATCTTTGGCTGCTACCAAGACCCAAGTTCACCTTTTGACAGCTCTAGAATCGTGGAGATGCATGTCCCTTGTCCCTACACCTGCCTCTACACACAAGTGAATGAAGGAAGAAGATGGGGGAGATCTGACTGTCACCCAGCACTGGGACAAAAAAACATACAAACACAAAAGAGGGCGTGTCCCAGAAGAGACAGAGGACTCCAGCACTCCTTTGTTTCTCACCCAAAACTACTTATCACCCAGATTTCCCTCAACAAACACTGAGATAGGAATTTTTGGAGAATGCATTTTCAGGATTATTCACTCTCAAAAAGGGGGAATGAAAGGATCCCTGCAAAATATCTTTTGGGTTTTATCTTTTTAGGGAAAGCTGTGTTCTTAGGCAGAGAAAGCAGAGGGTGAGCGCTGAGACCTCAGACAGGCACATTCCTACATTGCACAGATACCCACTCTCAAGCATTAGTCATCATTAGTTAAATAATATAAATGGGTTCCCAGCAAATTTTTTGCCAGAAGGAGAAGAAAAGCGAGTCCTGATGGTGCTGCGGTAGCCGGTGCCAGCCTTTGACATGATGGCTCTGCAAGTCTCTGACAGGCAGAAACAGAAAGAGCTTCGTGCCCATCAAGCTACAGCATACCCAGAGGCTCAAATTTATCTTCTCTAACCCTACTCGACCCTTTTAACAAACACTTCCTCAAGCAAAATGCATTAAGAGGTATCACAAAAATAAAAGCACTCCTATTTACTGCCTCAAAGCATGAAAGTGCTGGGTTGGGCCACAGAAGACACCAGAGCTGGCTAGGGACCACAGATTTGGGAAATCCTGTAACAGCAGTTGCAGGAGGGCAAGAATTGGAGTGTGGCCAAAGCCTAGGAGCTGGAAAGTCTACTTTATACTTAAAAGCGTGCCACCAACAACAGGCAAGACCTACGCCCATCCAACAGCAGGCAGCTGCCTAAAGGGGCGATGCTACCCTGTGGCATCCCAGGATGACCCAGTGACGCAGAGCATCTCTGTCTGGGGCTGGCACGAGGCAGGAGGGGACGTGCAGCTGGGCATGGGGAGCCAGCACCGGCCTTTGGCAGCTGGTCAGCACAAGGTCAGTTGGAACTGCCTGTGAAACCACATGCCCAGTGCTTCATCGTCAAACCAGAGCTAATGGCTCCCCACTGCTGATTCCCCTCCGTCGCACAGGATACTCGGCTAAGCGGAATGAAAAGCACACTGTGATGTTCCACAGCCTAGTTCAGTCAGGGTAGCATCCCACACTGGGTAGCAAGCCTGTTGTCTCAGCAGCATTAACAAATCTAGTACTGCTACACAGCACTTACAGCACTTCCCACACAACTTGATAAAGTTCTGAGTACCAGGCTGGCACCACCAGGATCCAATGGTGCTGTACAACTCCCCCAGCCCAAGTTCTGCCCTGGGGCTCCCCATCAGGACAAAAAATCTGAATAAACTAAATATCAATAAAGCTAAGCAAAACTTCCTGCAGAGGTTAGGAAGTGTTACACCCTGGCTGAACAGCTCGGTAACCTGAGGAATGATAAAAAGCCACCGCCTAGAGTAAGTCATACATCCATACGCTACTCTGGATCAGAGATGTGCATCACAAGCCTCGTGCACAGCCAGGAGCAGCGTCTTCCTCGCCTACCCCCAAGCCCCACACTTCAGGCAGCAGGTCTTCTTCTCCCCACCACTCCCCACTTGCCTGGTGCAGCCCACGTGGCAGGGACGTGTCCTGCTTTCTAGCACAGGTAGAACTGCAGAGCAGAGACCTGCAAGGCACAGCAGTGGTACTCTGCACACCAGAGGAGTTACACCAGCCTTTTTGCGAGCTGAGACTGCCTCAAACATGTTTCTCTGTAAATGTAACAACCAACTGGGAATTTTAAGGTGCCCTTGACTGTGCTCCTATAGCTCTTATTCCAAACATAATGCATTAGCACAGGTTCCCAGGTGGGAGCTGAAGGGTTGAGACCCATTTTGCAGGGCTGCCTATGACTTTTGTAGCATATATCATGAGGTTAGATATTGCTATTAGGATGAAAAGGACAGTGTGATAGCAGAATTCAGGATCCACACCGACAGATTTGTGTTCCTTCAGGACTCAGCAGCATTTGCCTTGGGCAATAAGATGGCAGGGAAAGCAAAATATTCAGCAACTGAAAGGGATGAAAATATGAACACAGACTAAATTTTAAGACTAAATTTGGAAAAGGAGGTATGAGATTCAAGAATATAATTTTCCTTGCAATACAAGCAGCAGGGGGAAAAATTGCAGTAGGCAGGCAGTGTCAAGTGGCACAAGGCCACATTCACCAACCCCAAAGGTTCCTTCTGATCTCCTGTGTCCTTTAGCACTGGTGCCTTTTGCATATATCTATCACCACATGTCACACACAGCATCAATGTAAGATTAATCCAAGGGGATGGCCATACTCACTGTGCTTTGGATATTAGAAAATACTCTGGGTTTTGGACATTAGAGCCTTTCTCCCTTGTGACAGTAAATCTGGTATAATTAGGTAAGGTATAATTAAAAATAGATTTCACACAAATTAATTTGCAAAAACAAAGATTCAGGAGTAAATTCAGTCCTAGTTTAATTCTACTCAAGTCCCTGAAATGACCTCAGGGATGAATTGGGCTGACTTGAATACCCACGTCTCATTATTGCCAGATGAGCTGTGCACCTACAGAGAGTCTTTTGGACAAGCAGAGATGGACCGGTCCAGGATGGAGGCAATGTATAAAAGTGCCTCTTGGCTTAGGATTCTCTAGCACTCAATTGCTGGTTTCGCTGATGTTTTTGCTTAGGCAAAAAATTTAGTTTCAGCTTTTCTACAAAATAACACAAGTAACACACTTTCCTTCAGGTCACTGCCACAGCACAGCCAGCGCTGGGTGGCCCTTGGGAATGTGAGCTTCCAGACAGATTAATACAGCTTGACTGAAGAAGGGAAGATGACAGACACTACTTAACAGACTCCAAGTTGAGCTCATCATTGAATTGAATTTTCTTCACAATCTCACAATCTCCCAGTCGGAACAGTCACTCCTCATATAATGAAGTGCAAATACTTTTGCTTTTGTTAATTACTTTTAATTTAGCTGTTTGGGTTTTTTTGCTTTTACTAGCATTGTCTAAATTTTTTAAGAGGATCTCAAATATTCAGATGCCAGAACCACAGGTTCAGTGACAGTAACTTAAAAAACACCATGACAAAATATTTTACAAATATTCTTATGTTTCCATGAAATGACTGGCAGCTTATTAATGTACTATATGCTTACTCAATGGATTTGCAATCACCAGAAAAACCATGGAGCCTTCACTACACAAGGCCATTGGAAAGTTTATCATGGGGAGCTGACCACAGTTACTGGGTCACCCTTGACTTTTTAAAATCTTTTGTGAACTAGAAATAATGATATTAAAATGATGGACACATACCATACTTGTCCGTGGTTTTGCTCATAAAGGACACCACCAAGGGCAAGAAAGAACAGACACAAACCAGAAAATTTAACTCTTTGTCCTCTCCCCTCTTGGCCCCCAAATTGCCGGTCAGTCTGCTGCACAAGGGCACAGACTGCTTTACTTCATTCAGACCATCAGTGTGCCGGGTATCACAGAGGCAGCAGAGTCCAAGGTGGAGGGAAAGGCAGCTAAGGCAGCTGTCAGGCTGTTCCAGGCTCTTCCAGGCTGCAGGCAGAGCCCTGCCCGTGGCACTGCCACAGTGGGGAATGCACAGCCCCACAGCGAGGCACGTGCCACTGTTGGCGTTCAGGGACCCACAACCTGCTGCTCTAATTTTAGCACTAACAGCCTTGCCAGCATCTGGGGAAGAATGTCTGCTGTGCAGACACAGGCAGCCAGCAGCCAGTGGCAGAGCCCCAACAACAGCAAACCCCTGGTGAGATCCACAGAGGGTCCAACAGCACGAGGACACAGCCGGGAGCTGCATCTCAGCTGACTGGCGCACAGAGAGCAGTGGCAGGAGGAGCGTAATGCTGGCCCAGAGGCACAGGCAGGATCGCAGCTGGAGGGGGCAGGCACAGCCAGCACCCAGGTCAGCCCTGCGTGCTGCCCCAGGTGCATGCAGAGCCCACTTCATGCCCTCCTGCTCCCCTGGAGAACAAGGAACTGTTCAAAACCCTGGTCAAAACCAATGCACTCTGAAAACCTTGTCCAATTCACCCACTGCCTCTTCCCCCAAGAGCAGAGCTCCAGCCACCTCCAGCTACCAAGGATAACACAGTTTAGAAAGGGATGTTAATTGTTCACCAAGCTATTGGAGAAAATCCCACTTTTATCTTATCAAAACAACTTTCCCTTTCTACTGCTGGTAGAAATAAAGACTGTCCCCACCTATCTGCATTGCATAATCCAGCTGCAGCACCTAAAGCAATGTTTACCTGAAAAAAGGATATTGGGCAAGTGCTTTGTGCCTGGTTTCCAGACTGCAACAGGAAGCAGCACTTGGAATCAGAGAAAACAACAGAGGTGAGTATCAGCAAGATCTGGGGATGACCAGCTTGGAAAAGCAGACTCCTGGGAGGATTGTGGATGTTAAAGGGACCAATTTGACATGAGCACTGGGGAGATAGGCAGGATGAGAGAGTCAGGCTTTACCACCAATGGAAGGTGTGATCCCAGAGCAAGGTTTTATCCCTGCCATTGCAGCCTCTGAGAGGCATCAAACCCGCTCCTGCAGGACCTGTCTGCACATCAGCACCATGCCCTGCACCTCCCAGCCCCGCTGCCCTCTGCTCGCCCCGGGGCAGTTCCTTGCTCCCTTCTGCATGATCATCCAAGCTTCCATCTGTTCAGCATCAAGAAGTCAGTTCAAAGACATGGATATGAAATTGCTGAGAGGACTGAGCCCCAACAGGTTGAATCCACCAGTCCTTGCTCAGACAATATACCCATATGACAATGGGAAAGTTCATGCCTTATGTTCCTAAGAGTAGAAATCTTAGCTAATATTGATGCTCATTTAAAAAAAAAAAAAAAAAAAAAAAAAAAAAAAAAAAAAAAAAAAAAAAAAAAAAAAAAAAAAAAAAAAAAAAAAAAAAAAAAAAAAAAAAAAAAAAAAAAAAAAAAAAAAAAAAAAAAAAAAAAAAAAAAAAAAAAAAAAAAAAAAAAAAAAAAAAAAAAAAAAAAAAAAAAATTCAAAACTCTTTGGAAGGCTAAGGGGTAAAAAAAAAAAAAAGGTCCTGCAGTCTTGGGAAATGTCTTTCCCATTGGCTTCTCCTTAAGGATTTGGTCTAGGCTTGTGGGAACTTAACACATTAGAAACTCGCCCATAATTTGCATGCCCCAAACAGCAGGGAGATATCATGAGATCTGGTACTCCTGAGATTTCTTTCCTTTGGCAAAACACATTCCAAAAGATTCACTTGAAGAAAAGTTCGCACATCATTACAACTAAACTGTATGCACCTAGAGAGTGAAGGGCATAAGATGACACATTATCCTGTGGTTTTATTATACTGGCTTTACTCCCTTACCTCATTTGCAAAATTAGGGTCGGTCATAATCCTTCCATCAGTCTTTCCTGAAAATTAGGAAGGGAACAAACCAGATTTTCCAATTAAAAAAACCTTCCCACACTTTTAGAGATGTGAAAATGGATTTGCCAAATATTTAATTTGAAGGAGCTTTCTGAAGTACCAGCTTGACATCTGAATGCTAAAATGCTTCTTTGGAAGTGATCTGGGAGATGTTACAGTGAATATTCCCCAGAAATTCACACAGCCAGAGTGATCCCCTATTTCATGCATTCATCTGTGAGGCAAAGAGAGGGAATGTGGGCCAGAAGTAGACAAAGTTCAAAACCTTTAAAATATGTGCTTTAAAAACAGCATTATTTGAGAATGCTGCTTATTTTCCCATAAATGCTCAGTGGCAATAAATAAAAGCAAATGAAGCAAGAACACAGAAGTCTGCAAATACCTCAGAGATGAGGATTACGAAGCAGCCACCTCTGGTGCCTTCTACCAGCCTCTTTTCTCCCTGAGCTGCAAAGTCAGACCAAAGAGGTCCTCCAAGCAAGATGATGAAATGCCCTCCAGGCAGGTCTGAGCCACTCATTGCTGAGCAGGACCCTAAATGGGATAAGCTGGTGTTTCAGCCTCTGCAGGGAGAAAAGAGGCCCTGAGAACCCAGAATGGAAATAGCAAAACCGCAGAGAGGTAAGGGAGCAGGGTCTCCTTCTGCAGGACTAGGGAAGGAGATTTGTCCCCCTTACCATGCTGAATGCAGAGGGACCAGGCACTCTGCACCTCAGCCCACTCAGACCCACCAGTGGGTGCCAAGCTTTGGGAACTGTGTTCTGCTGGCTCCTAAGGTGATATTCCTTATTTATAAAACAATGGTCTACCTGAGCATGTTGGCCTTGGAGCTGGGTGTGACAGCAGCACCCAGACAACCCACAGCGTAGACTGAAGCCCCATTTTGCAGTGCCCAGGAAAGCCACCACTGCCCAAAGAGCATATGATTCAGCTGGACATGGCAAATGGAAGGAGCCTTTCTATCTCCACTTTGCTAATGGAAACTGAGACACAGAGGAGCTAAGTAACTTGCCTAAGGTCACACCAGAAGTCTGTGGCCAATCCCAGTCCCACGAGGCCCAATCCACTGCCTTAACCACACACAAGCTCTTCTCTTTTATGTGGTGACTGGGCTGAAGCTGAAGAGCTGCTGACATTTTGTAAGGCAAAGCCACATCCTCAGGCCCTTCCTTGGCACACATCCCGCAGCAGCCAGCGACTTTGAGAGCAGCAGTGAAGTTTCATGCAGCAACTGGAGCTCATGGCTCATATTTTTTCCCTTAGAAAAATCAGTACCTTGGCCCCAGCCCTCATCCTGGCCAATGCCAGGCTCTCTATCACCTTCTCTCCTTTACCTGCAGGCTGCGAACTGGGAGCCAGCTGTTGCCATAACACTGTTGCCAAGGAAATACAACAATCTGCTTATCAGTAAAAGTGTTGGGTGTGCACTGACAAACCAGTTAAATTCCCTGGGCCTGGACCCACTCCTCCTGTTCTTCAGCTCTCCTAACCCAACTGTGACCTTCTCTGTTGCTTTAGACATTAGTGCATGCACAAGCAGAGACAGAGAAAGACTTATTGGCCTGAGGAACTTCCTCATTCCTTCAGTCCAGAAACACACTGACCTGAGAGGCTGCAGGGTCTCCAGACCCAACAGAACAATGCCCTGAGGAACCTCCTCTGATCTCATGGACAACCCTGCTTTGAGCAGCACGTTGGAGCAAAGATTTCCTTAGGTCCTTTCCAGCCCGAATTTACCCTCTGACTGTTCCTGGCCATTCTTCTGAACTCCCATTGCTCCTTCATTGCCACAAAATGCTTATTCCCAGCAGGCAACAGCACTGGTGGGATCTGAGTATCTATCTCAGTTCCCACTTGACCATCCACATGAGAAGCATCCCCTTGCTTTGCTGCATTACACACACACATGGATGTCACCATCCACACTTACAGCTCTTGACCCTGCAAGAAACAACTGAATGAACTTGGTACTGAAAGGTAAGAGCCAGATTTTGTAAACTTTTATCAAGGGAAAGAAGCCCAAGTCATTTCATAGGCATGAAACTGGGTACAGTTGGCCCAGAGCTAGGGAACAAAGGCCAGAAACTCTGTCTTAACAGTGGAGGTAACCAACTTGGGCTCCTGGAAATCCACCGTTGAGGAATTCCCAGACAGCAAATAAGGAGGATTCCCAAATCCACAGCAAATAGGAAATTCCAATATTGAATTATGAAATACTGAAAAATGAAGTACTGAAAAATGAAATTCAAATGTTTGAAGAAAAAAAAATTTAAATCTACACACATATAATCAGGCCAGTAAAAATGTAGAGGTTAGTGTTACAACAAACTGGCCTACAAAGAAAAAAATGAAAATATTTCAAAAGCTCCTTCCCTGCTCTAGGATAAACTCAAAGGGACTCTTATTCTCTAGTTTTTGTGCAGGAGAAACTAACCAGTGGTGCCTACCATGAACTGACTCTCCCCAGCTACTGCTCTTTTCCTTTCAAGGCTTAAGAGACCTGACCTAGACCTAGGGTTTTCCCCTATATTTTTGTTAAACAAAATTTTAAAACCAAGCTACCTGAGTGCTCACATTCTTCCAAACAAGTTCACACAGACCTCCAAAATCAGAAAGAGGAAATAACTCAACTTGAGAAACAGGCTGAGATTTACCTTATTTTAATTATCGAAAATGGCAGTGTTAATTTCAGTGCCTTCAATAATTCAGCTTAATTACCCAGGAGACAAAACTGTCAGAGCAAACTCTGTAAAATATATATAAACAAAACAAAACAAAACATACCAGCAGCAGGCAAAATGACTGAATTTGTTACCCTGTCCCTCAATAAAAAAATCATTTTGCCAGGCACTGGCATGGCTGCAGGTAATACAAGTGATGCTGAACATTTCAGGAAGGAACAATGCTCCTGCACGCAGTTGGAAGCAGGTGACAGCATCCTTTCTTCCATTCAACTGGGGGTTTTTAAAGCTGTTGCCCATCAGTCCCTCCAAATCCTTTTGTTCCGCAAACAAGGCGCCCTGCACAGATGGCATTGACTTGTGAGACAAACCACTCTGGTAATTGTTCATCCTGGCCATGAGCAGCAGGAGAGCGCACAGAGCCAGGGACCGCGGAGTCGACAATCACCCTGTGAGGGGCATCTGCACCTTCCCCCACCTCGCATGTCTACGGAACAGAGTGTGCAGGGGCAAGGAAAAGCTGGGGGGGGGGAGGGAGGGGAGAAGGAAAAGGGGGAAGAAGCATGTCCTAAAAGGAAAGCTTGGGTACCGAAAAGAGTTGAATCAGTCGCGACAGCAACACATCCGGAATCTTCATTCTGCCTTCCTCACACAGGAAATTTCTCAAGCACAAAGGAGCGCATCCTGCCATTTATACGCACCACCGCCTCCCTCTGTGCCAATCAGAGCCCCGTGTTCACCCGCCTTCCCAGCGTGCTTCTCTCATTGCCACTGAAATGGACCCCTCCATTTCACCAAATTAATTTATTTCTTCTCACATGCACATTCAAGGGGGGAAGAGAAAGAGGTAGGAGTGCCCAGGTACAGGACCCTCAGAGAAATCTGTGTCAGCTTATTGGCACCAGACCATTTCTCAGAAAAACAAATGCCAAGTTAAATTCCATAAGCCACCATAACCACCATAAATGTGAATTCCTGCAAACAGAAATACCATCAAAAAGGTCACATCCATAGCAAGTGGGACCTGTGCTTAGAGCCAGGCAGAGCCCTGCCCTCCTCCTTTGCTGCTCCTGCATACGGAAGAGATGGACATCAGATGCTGCATCTCCATGTAGAAACAGAAACAGAAATCCATCCTTTTTATTGGAGGCACTGTTGTGGAATTTGGTAAACGTATAACATGCTCAGTATCTACTAGCATGACTATAAACAAAACAAAACAAAAAAAAAAAAGGAAGAAGAAAAAAGGAAAAAGAAAAGAGCCTGCAGCAAGACTAATATTAATACCCAGTCATGTCACTCTCAATTAAGTTCATATCTAATGAGCCCATTTTCTCCTTGCACTGTCCACTGATGCTGTAAGCAATGTCCAATGAAAAGCATAAAACACTGCTTCTGGAAAGCAATGATCTGTACTGGTGAATTTTGAACCGACCAATTATGAACATTATTTTTAATGGAATGAGCAGGGTTTCTACCAACTATAGTCATCAATGCCGTGAAATGTCTGTGTCCACAAAATGTCCAGACACACTTCTCTCAGACTGCAACCCCTATTGCTATTACTTGACTTGCTACTACTATTATCTCTGTAAATATATATATATATATAAAATGTAAATAAATCTCCTGTGTAACCTGGCTGACAACTGGCACTGCATTTGTATTTAGAATGCCTGTTTCCCCAGAATAGCAACTGTTTCTCTAGATTGCACAAGATCTGAAACTCACTGGTCAAATCTATCCCAGCAGCACCCTTTATTGCTAAGTAGGATGTAATTTAACTGTGTTACCCTAAAATCAACATTGTAGCATTCAGACATGGAAAAACTTACATCATCCCCAGAAAGCGCTTATCTGCTGCCGCACAAGGTGTGTCAGGGAGAGAACCAAGAGCAATGCTGGGCAGATCTCAAGCAAGTAGAGCAGGATAGCACTGTGGCCAAGTGAACAAGTCCTGACACACAACCTTCCCTGGAGGAGGTTACGTTACACCCGGATCCTCCGCTACAGCCTTCATTCCCACAGGCATCCATCCATCCCTGGGTTGCACTCCATGACAAGGTACAGGCACACCCTCCAAATCATTTTAATGAAAACTAGTTGAAGGGAGAAAGTTAACCTGCTTCCCCAGTCCAGTCCGCTTTGTAGCCTTTATAAAAATTAAGTTTTGGATTGACTATATTAATGTAATCTATATTAGCCTGGGGGCAATGTGGAGCTCTGAAGCACAGGGAAGGGCAGCTGCTTTGCTCCTGAGAAGAGTCACCTCTCCTCATTGTGAGGCCCTGATACATTAGTCTCCCTCCTTCTTTTGTTCCCAGGAAGAGATCACTTAATCCCAATGATGTTACAGTGCATGGCTGGCTGGTTCTCATCCCCTCCCAGGGAGGTCTGGAGCCTACAACCATGTCTGAGAAGCTTTCCACAGTCCTTCTGCATTTAGGAGACCCAGGAATAAACAGGACCAGTTTCACACCATCATATGGACATGGTGCTGGCCTGCCCTTCTCAGTCAGTGAGAGTGCACTAATAACAGGTGGTTAAAGCCAAAATACAGAAGAAAGGCTGTCCTAGCCAGTGAGAGACATACTCGGATGTTCAGGTGTAATCAACAACCTGAATGCAAATTTTGAAGCCAAGAACAGGCCTGTCCTTTCCAGACGCATCAATGGTTGTGCTACACTGATGGCCCAGCTTGTTCCACAGCTTTGGTCTGCCTGCATCCAGCACTTCATCAGTAACATCTCATCTTCTGTCCAAAACCAACAAACAAACAATTGCAAGCCAAAACATTAATCCCGGTGGGGTGTTGGATAGAGTAGGAAGTTTGTGTTGATCTTCCATTCTCCTTTCCTCCTACTGACAGAATTTTCTTACTGCTTTCTTGCTCTTTCAGGTAACGGGTGTTTCAAGGAGGGACAGTGAAAGGTCACAGAAAGAAACACACACTAAGATACAGTCCACTTCTCAAAGATTTTACCCCACAGGTTCAATTGTCCATGGAGATTCCCTTCAAAACATTTAATAAGAAAAAAAAAACATTTTTCTTTCTCAGATTGGACCTGTGCTTGCAACAAAATAAAATTTCTCCATTGCGGTGGGAGAAGGGGGAGAAGAAATGCTTTGAGCCAGTCCAACCTCAAGGAAATAATGCTGTTGTTTTAAAATTACCCATCCCTCTGTAGTCAGCCAGTCAGAAGTGATCCTTTCCAAACCTATCTGCTTTGTTTTTTCTCACTGCTTTAACAAGGTTTCAAAGGAGAAGGAGGACATACAAGAAAAGTGAATATTTTCAGGAAGTATTTGAGTCCCACATGACCCCCACCCCCACATTCACACGCTGCAATCTGATACAATCATTTTATTACTGCTTCAGCTCTGCTAAATCCAATTTATCCACCAGGTTATAAATCTTGTGGTGTATAGCAGCAGTGCCTTGGTTTCAAGTTCCAAGAGATGCTTCACCCATGTAATGAGTGTCCTGCCTGGGTTACTGTTTAACCTGCAGTGTGGAAGTGGGAAACAGAGCGGTGCAAATGGCAGTTTGCACGGCAGCGTGTGCCACTCCAAATGGCAAGTCAGCAGATGATTGAGACCCAAATGTTTTGCAAATACAGAGGAAGAAAAAGAAAAATATTTGTATTCAACAGCTCCACCGAGTCTGTACAAACACTTCAAGGTCGAATTCACATGTGGACTGTTGAATGATTGGTCGTGTGTTATGAAATTCTCTGTCCAAAACCCTCAAGTTTTAAAAGTGTCTGGCAGAGACAAAAGACCTGGTAGAAAATCCAATCTGTTTCACAGGGTAATTATCTCCCATCTTTTACAACTGTTGCCAGTATTTGGTGGGGGGAGCAGGGGTTGGGGGAAGGGAAATTAGGGTTATCACCTCCAAAAGCTGCAAGAAGAGCCCTGTGTCCTCTTGCACCATCGCCGTGCCTGGCAGCCTCGAAAGCCTGAGCGCTTGCACAACTCCTGAGCTGGCACCCAGCCTGCTGGTTCAGGGAGGGGAAAGCACGGAAGCGGCATCCTTCAACGAGCAGAGAGAAAAATGCACCGGGGTGTGATCCTAAGCTCTGGGAAAAAGACTGGAGGGCTCCTTTAATCATTCCTTTGCCACAGGTAATGCCAGTTGGGACACGGGCTGGATGCCTGCTCTGGGCAAGTGGCTTGGCTGCAAGGTACCTGTTGGCCATGTTTTGGGAGCTTGCTTTGCTTTATCCTTTAACATAAGTGTGAATGTAGGAGTTGCCTTGACTTTGATGCTGGAATTCTTGGACCTGGACAAGCAGATTGGTGGCAAGGAAGGAGAGACTGGTGAGCAACCAGTTCTGCCACTGAAGAAAACATGCTGGGTAGCTGGGACCCCTTTCTGTAAGGTATATTTTGAGCCCAAGCATAAACTGTGATTCCAAGGCAGAGGAGGTTCCTCAACCCAAGTTACATGAAGAAAATAAGGATGGTCCCTTGGTTTGGTTTTATGGCACAGGGTATTACCCCTGCCCTCATTCCAACAGTTTGTTATAAAATCAGCTGAAGCACTAGGAGCAAAGAAAAAAAAATTAATTCCTAAAGCAATGGAAACTAAGTACTCTGATCCTTTTCCTCAGCCTCCTCTTTTTCATGTATTTCTGCTTCATAGAAAAGATAGTTACAATATAAATGGAAGTCAGGACAACAAAAGCAAGGGCCTGCTCGTAGGAACTTCAGGGACCCTGCAGCCCCGCCAACAAATTCAGCCCAGGTTGTAAACTCTGCTGCAGCTCCAACAACCCAGTCAGGAATGTGGGAAGCTCAAAATTACCAGCCCCTGTACCAAGGCAGTTCTGAGGCCAGGCCACAAAGCATTTGTGCTGGTTATGACACCCTTCTCAAGAAGATTATTATTCCCTACAGAGGTGGACGCACTGAGCTCCTGGTGACCAGCAGATGGCCTGTACCAGCTCCTCCCTCTCTGCTTAGCATCGCCCTCACACAGCCAGCTGGTTTGGGGCATAACGCTTCAAAAAGGGAAACAGATTGATATGACAGTCCACTGGGGAACAAGACTTCTCTGCAGCCTAGAAAACATGACCTACAAAGGATGACTGAAGGAACTAGGTTGTTTAGTCTAGCGAAGACTGAGGATAGACACGATAACTACATCTAAAATACATGACAACTAGGTGGAAAGAATAACCTGTTCTCCTTTCCCACAGCAGATTGGACATGGCAAAACTAGAGCTAAATTGCAGTGATGAAGGTTTAGGTTAGAGGTTAGAAAAAGCCTTCCAGTTGGGAATGAGAGTGACATACTGGAAGCCATTGCCTGCTGAGGTTATGGAATTGCCATCTGCGGAGGTTTTGAGGATCTGGCTATAGAAACATCTATTTAGATATGAGCTGGTCCTGCCTTACAGCAGAGAGATGGGCTAGATGACCTCTGGAAGACTCACATCCTGTTGCTGCTTACTCAATTAGTAACAGTGGTTCACAAGTCAACATCACAATTTTCAAATCAATTGCCTGTTACTGACATCCACAATTTCATGACAAGCCCAGTCCTCCCAGGACTACTCTGTAGGAGGCTGGTCCCAGAAGCCACATGCGCTTTGCACGTTGTTTTCCATGAAGTGGACGAGGTCCAGATCAACTGCTCTTGCTCACAAAGACAAGATTTCCAAATGACAGCAGAGCTGACAGAATCACACAGAACTCTGGAGCACAGCCACTGCTCTTCTGATCTGGTATCCCTTGGTCAGCCTGCCACCAACACAGCCCCAACCTGCCCACACAAATGAAGGTTTTTTGAAAACAGTTTTCAAATCTCCCTGAACACTTCAGCTGCCAGCCCCCAAAGTCTGCAAGCTGACTTCTGTAATCACAAGGGCTGTACTCTGTCTCCTTGTACATGCATACACCACACAGATATATAAGACATAAAACGTGACAGGTAACCAGGGCGGGGGGGAGGGGGGGGGAACAGTGTCTAAGCAGACATCAAGAACGTATTAACCTTCTGAACCCAACTCTCCTGTGACATGCATCTGCCTTAGTTTCACCTCAGAGCAGAAAGTCTCCAGTTAAACCTATGTATGAGAGGAGATTCAAGCCTCTTCCACCTCCCCATGCCCAAAACCAGACACCAAAACAGAAGGTCCAACCAAGGATCCTGGCTAAAGACAACAGAGGTGTGCCAGGCTTCACTTGCTGTCACAGCACAGCCAAGCCAATGGTCAGCGTTTCAGCTGAACTCGCTTCCCTCCAGGTTCACTCTCTCTCAGGGTATAATTTCTTCCTTCCAAGACATGGCAATGCCCAGCTTGCATTGGAGAGCACACATTTCTGGATACAAGGGGCCAGTTCAGCCCAACAAGCTGAACAACCTTCTTCTTAAAGTTCCCATTCAGAGCATGCATGGCAAACCCAAACACAGGGCCATCTCCATGGTACAGAAACAAATGTAAATAAGCCTTTGGCTGATGTGCACCACCAGAAATCAGGTACTGTGTAAACTGATAAAGGTCTGGTTTTAGCAAGGGGCATAAGGAGACATATTAACATCTTATTTTAATCCCTCTAAATTGTAAGCAGTTTTTCAGCTATATTAATTCTTTGAAGCGAGTGGTTCTCCCCTAATCATCCTGGTTTATGTTTACATTATGAGGTGTAATGATGCATCTCAGGAATGTTATGGTATTAGTTAAATTAACTAAGACAACTCTGCCTGAAAACTGATGAATTTTAATGTGTCAACATCAGATATGAAAATGCAGTTGTGTGGGTCTCCAGATTCACATGACCATATGGTTTGGAATTCTAATTAACTCCTTTGGATTTCATTTCACATAACTTACAGCTACATTAATTCAGTATTTTTTTCAGAATTTCAGAGAAACATATATTTTGCCAAGCTGTGAGTTTTCAGAATAAGTGTAAGAAAAACCTTTTATTTCCTTTTTTTCTGAAAATCTCATCTTACTTCCCCCCGGGCTGGCATTGTTCCCAAACCAGAGGTCAGCTGGAGCTGTTCCTCTGCCCCAAACAGTCTGGAAAAACCCACTTTGCAAGAGCCATAAAGGTTTATTACTAAAAACAAACTCGTTTTCAAATTGTTATTGCTGTGAGCAATCAATCAGACAAACTCTCCAGGAGGAAATGCAATCCAGCCTTCTGAAACACAGTGATTGTGACAAGTAGGGATAGCACAGACCCTGGAGCCATGCACTGCTATCACCACTGCAGACCATCACAGTCATATGAGCATTGACAGAAGATTTCCAGCTCCGTGGGGCGTTGCACAGCGCACGGGTTTGCAAGTTCCAGTTTGGGGACAGTGATATTTTCTCTTCTTTATCTGACCCTATTTCTTAATGATCCACATTCAAGATCTCCCTCTAGGCAACAAACAACATTTACTTGCACTTCCCATTAGCTAAACCAAATCCGAATAAAGTGAAAGTACAACACACATTCATCCCTTAGCTCAAAACAGATCTGGTCAGACGTATGTGTCATCCACCACTACTTTAGAAAAAATATTTCAGCACAGAAACTAGTAATCCTCAAGATATACATGGTGTGCATGGAGCAACTATAACATCACTCTGTGGCTTTCTGAAACATGTGCAATGCTTTCAAAAGCCAGGTACACTACCAATAGCCCTCAGAAGCCTTGAAAGTCCACCACCACTGGACTTGCAAGCATGGCAAGCACTGGTTCTTGCCCAGTACAGGAGAGCTCCTATCTGTAACCACGGCTAAATTCACGTAGGATTTCTTCTGATACAGAGTTAGACAGTCTCACAGCGTGGCAGGGAAAAGATGGCCTTGAGAGGTTTAAAGATTTAAGATGCTTCTCTTATTTTCCTTTACAAGAGTAACAAGTAACTACAGGCACTATCAATTGAAAAGCTCAGCTCTGCAAGAACTAAACATACTCAGCTTCCCATCCACGGTGCCCTGCGGGGAGAAGGTTTTAAAGTGTCAGACAATGTTTGTTCCATTTCTGAGGGTCAAGAGGACCCAAGACTGGGATTGCCAGATCTGCAATTTCCTGCATCCCTTACTTCAGATAATTGCTAGGGAAAAACTGATCACAAAAACCACAGTGCAAGTGCAGAATTACTGGTTGCACTCCCCAAGGTGGTATTACAGAAGCACTAGTAAGGGCTGGGCAACACAAAGCACAGTGACAATGGGTCCCAGAAGGTGCCAGTTGTCTCCAGTCTCTAAAAGGAAATGCTCTGGAGCAGGCACAGTGGTTTTGCTGCCACAATGGTCAGTCCCTGTTCTGTGTCTGAGACTGAACATTAGCCGGCTGCTATAGCAAATAATTCACCAAAACACCAAAGTCAATGAGCATCATTCTCAAAGAGCATTTAAGTACTCAGTTTTCCTTCAGTGGGTATGAGGCACTTAAACATCGCTGAGCATTTTGGCTACACACCTGCTCTCCCAAATTTAGGTCATTTCCATATTTGCACAGGGGAGGGTAAGAAAATGCCAGAAAGCAGCAGGTCAAAGGGCCATTTCAGCCTAAGCAGGGGCACAACCAGAGCCTGGCAACTGCTGCTTTTCCCCTTCTCTCAAAGGGACTAAAACCACATCAACACCAGCCACTCCTCTCCCCAAGTCAGAGAAGCTCACTTTGCCTGGCCTGGATGATCTTTAGCACCATCTTCCCTTAGCCCCCTCTTCAGCAAAAGAAACGGATGAGAGAAGAAAAGACTTGTCCCACAACTGAAGGAACATGGCCAGGGGCTGGGAATGCCACCTGGTCCTTAGACTCCCTCCTAGCCCCCTCCCCAAATCCAGTTCCAGATCTGGCACTTTACTTCTGAAGGGAGGCGGGTAGCCTGACTTTAGCAAAATAAATAAATAGATCTGATGAATTTAAAAGACTAAAAATCCCTCTTTCCACCCCAAAGTGTAGGAATTTACTTGTATGGTCATAAGTAAGGGGCAGCTTCGGGCCTGTTTTGAAGCTCTAATTCCCACTAAATGACAGTCCTACAGGGAGAGAACAATGGTGAGAAACAAAACTCCAGAAGTACTGAACAGGGCATTTGTGAAGTGAAACAGCTATACAGTTTCATCTCATGAACTCCATAAAAAGATGCACAAGACCCCCTCTCTGTAAATGCTGAGTGACAAGCAGTCAGACAGAGACAACAAGCATTTACTTAATAACAAAACCGCAGGAAATACTGGGAAAAAAACCAAATCCAGACTGCAATCCTAATCCTGCTAGCAATCTTTTCCTTAAATGTTATTATTATTATTATGTAGTTGTTATTTGCATTGTAAGCCCAGTCACAGACAAAAGGCCTTGTCTGAGCTACTGTTCAGACACAAAATAAAGTCACGTTTTCCATCCCCGAGTGACTGGAGATATCACAGATAAAGCAGGGACACGGAAGGAACTGCAGGAGCCTTGCAAGGGCTGCCTCTCTGTTTCTGCTCTGAGACTAATTGCACCAAATGCATGAGATCCTGCACTGGCACCCATCATAGTAGAGCAGCCCCCTCTGAGGCTGTGATAAACCATCCTACCTTCCCCACGCACCAACCAGGGATCTGCCATGTTGTCCTCAATTTGTGCATAACACCTAATTGTTATTTCTCCTGTGGAAGTGCTTAAAGACTCCCAAAGGGTTTACAGCCCCATTACCCCAGGCACCATAAAAGCAGCGAGCCCAAGGTCAGTTCTCAACCCCTGAGACAGGTGGGATTGCACACATAAATCGTGGTGGTCAACAAAGCCTCTCGTAGATCCCAGAAAACCTTTAACTCAGCCTGAGAACAGTAGATGGCAACTCATCCCCCACAACTGAAGAAGTGAGGCTGGTTTCTGCATTTGTTAAAGAAAAAAATAAAAAGTGATTCCAAGATCAATCTAAAACTTGTTCTAATTGGCTGTTAAGGAAGAGTTTGCTTTAGATTCCATATTTGCGTGAAAGCAATATAGTTTTATGACAAGAGATTTCCTTTTTAAGGCCCTGGGGCTTTTTTACTGGAGCTTTTCACCCCATGGCAGGACAGTGGCAGTGAAGCAGAACGTCATAGACAAATAAGGATGTGATATGCTGAAACACTGCCCTCAGATGAGGGAAGTGGACATTCTTCAGTTCTGACAATGAGATGCTACTTATTAAGGCTTGGAGAGTCATTTCCTAAAAAATATAAACTTTTATTCAAATCCCAGAGCAGTTCATAAACCCAATGCTAGCAGCCATCCTCAGATAAATCACTGACTACATTTTGATAGCAATCTCATTAGCTTTTGTATAAGGAGCTCACGTACACATTGATGAGTGCTGTGGATCACTCCCTACCTTCCCACATCTTTTCAAATAGGTGGAACATGCGAAAATAAATCTTCTGTAGGCTTTGAAAAGACCAAGAAGCTTCAGAAAAGGTTTCTCATCACCATTTTTTCCAAGTGCAAACAGAAGATCCACTGAAGTCTTTACTCTTTCACTGGAGAGATCGCAGTCGCTCTCTCTTTTAGGACTCAGCAAGAGGTCCTTTCTCAGACAACATCCCTGCTGATGCAAGGGGAGTTAGGAGGCTGGACTCTGACCTGGGAGATCATCCACTCCCTCCAAGACAGACAGATCCTGCAGTGCACCCGTAGGCAGGGCTGCCACAACTGCCTGAGAGAGAGGGTCTGCACACCCTGTGCTCAAGGAAAACGATGTCTGACCATGCCTTTGCCTTGCATTTATTTTTGTTGATCCTGTCTACATTTTCCTCTCTTCTAGTCTCATTTGCTGATGTTCTTCCTCCTCTACGTCTTCATTTCTTGCTGCTTCTCTGCTTTCTTTTGCTTCTGCTTTACGCTTTACTTTCACTTCAAGTATATGTATTTAAACAAGCAAAATCACAAATACCCATTCCTCCCTTTATATCAAAATACAGACTCTTGCCCAAGCAGTTTGATTACTTGGCTCAGGCCAAGGAAGGCAAAGAGTTTATCCAGACAATCTGTGCTCCATTGTCAGATCAGTGGAGCCACTAATCAGCTGGTCCCACTCTGCAGAGGAGAGCAACTTCTTCCACCAGGCCATTCATCTCCAAAAATGCCACTTTTGAGCCCAGAGCCCCATCTGAACACACATAAGTCACATCACTGCAACAATGGCAGTGCAGCCAAGGAAGAAACAGCTCCCTCCCCCTTCACTCTGATGCCACCACACCGGCGTACCCATGTGTTCACCACCACGTTCTTTCCACTCAGGACAGTAATGCACAGCATGTTCCTCCAGCTAAAGCTACGCCTCAGACAGAAGTAACTACGCAGGTGAGAGCAAACAAACACCAGAGGCAGGCACCAAACCCACTGGGTATGTACTGCAGCACGACACACCTTGGGAGGCTCCCATTCCTCCGCCTCCCAGTCCTGGAAGCATGTGAGAACAGAGCAGTTCTGGCACCACGTGCTCTTCCTCCTTCCCAGCACTGCAATCGCTCCCAGCCATCCTATCAGAGGGGAACCAGAGAGACACACCACAAGAAGAGACCCAAAGGCATCAAATGAGCCACAGCCAAAGGGTGAGGACTGGCTGGGGGCTTTTATTGGGTCCATTCCTTTGAGGAAATGATGTCTTATTCTAAATCAAATAAATAAATAAATAAGCAAACAAACAAACAAACAAATGTGCCCAGATTTTAAGGAACCGGATCACCTCTGTGACTCGAATTGTATCTGTTTCAGCAGTGTGACCGGGCACTTGAAACCACCGCTGATAACAACCCCGTTTCCCACCAGCAGCAGCAGACAATGCCCTATTACGTGTCGAGACATTAAGCAGATTAGCAGTAGCAACCTGTTTGAACCCGTTTTGCCGGCTTGGCTCGGGGGAAGGCTCAGGTTGAGGGAGCAGTTCCAGTTTGGCTCCACAAGTACAACTTCAGAGTCTTGCAGGTGCTAAAGTCCATCCCAGAGCAGGTCATGGGCACACTCTGGCAGCTCTGCAGAGTGATCAGCTTGCAATCCCAGCTCAAGGGATGGAAATTCAGAGCTTGACAGCCACCCCTGATATACACCAAGCTCTGTGGGATGCAAAAAGGACCATGTCACTAAAAACCTCAATGCAGCCATTGGAAACCCAACTGTGGGTAACCCCCAGGGCTGGCTCACCACCCCCAAGCAAGGACCATTTAAATGCCTCCATCCACACAACACAGAATCGCTGTTATTTATTCCTGCCAGTCCTGCACAAAACCTGGAGGAAGGCAGCGTGCCCGGCTCAAGTAGCTAACAAGTGTACTGCTGCCTAAAACAGCAGCTTTGTGCTTTTATGAAATACTTACGGTCAGAAAGCATGAAGAGGAATGGAGAAAATAAAAACATCCCTTATCATTCAGGATGCTTTAACAGAGATTAGATAAAGCAGATGCATTTCAAAGCAGGAACGCAGGTTGCCAGAGCTTCCCTGACAAGCGGGGAGGTTATGGACAGTCCAGGGGTTCTCTCTTAATTCCCTTCATTACGGGGGAAAAACATCTTGGATATTTTTTCTTCTGTTGTCACCCAAGGCCATACTATGGGAAAGGATTAGAACCACTGTTTAAAATTCTTCTTTCCTACCTAGTGCCAGAAATTGATCCCAGGATGGATCCTTTGATTCAAACATCTGTTTTTCCAGCCCTGATGTCTGCCTTGCAAGACCCCCAGCACAGCAGAATTAAGGCTCTTTATTGCTCAAAGCAGAGGTTGGCAAATCAAAGCACAGGCTAAACCGCTTCAAAGGCATCGTACTCAAAACAGCTCCAGAAGCAGCCCTAAACTCAGCAATAAAATAATCAGAAGCCTTGTCCCAGGTCCCACCACCAAGCATCAGAGGAGGCAGAGGGTCAGGTGGCAGGAAGGAGGCTAGCTAAGTCAGTCTCCCACCAGAACAGGCTGTTTTGGGGAGCAGTTCTGTTCCAGAACAACTGCCCCAGTCCCCTTGTTTCTCGCAGCCTTGCTCCAGTGCCACAAATAGGATCACAGTTTTCCTCACTAAATAGTGAGTTGAGTATACTTTAAACCCCAGACACTCTTCCACAGCCTGCTGCTCCTTGCCTGGTCTGCCTCCCCCTGTCCCAGTCTCTTCCACAAAGAAAATAAAATCAGAATGTGCAGTGCTATGGTGAAGAAATATAAAGGGATAGGAAAAGTTTGGCAGGAGAGGAAAAATTTGGAAACTTTTCCCCTGTAGCATTCCTGGACGCAAAGGATCATTCCTAGCTTCCAACTCTGACACTAAATCAGTTCCTGTACCTCTGTCTCATCCAACATAGATAGCTTCAATGGCCAGGCCACAGAGGACATGGAAAGCCAGCTCAGGCGAGAGCCAGCTCAGCTCAGCTTGCAGGAATGAGAGCTTTTGTAGGTTCAAATGCTGCAGATTCAACTCCCTGGCTTGCTCTGCAAATCAAAATTTCTGTGTTGGATGGACTCTGAAGCACAGCAAGCTTGGTTTTCCTTCAGGTGGTTTTACAGTCCCATGAGCAAGCTCGTGAGATGGCTGCTCTGAGAGAATCATAGCTCCAGGAGCATTTTCATGAACCAGTCGTCTCATCGGCAGCAGCTGCACTAAGCCTTAAAGCACAACTGGAAAGCAGCATCTTGGCACTTGCCTTGTGGCTTCCTAGAAAAGCTTCCCTTTCCACCTCTTTCACCACAGGAAAACCTCACTCTCCAGCTCTTAGAATAGCAAAAGCTGCAACTGAGGGATTCCTGAAGGAAGAAAAACCAACACTCATTCCAGATAAACAGCTTCAAGGATTGGTTACGCCGGGACTTTCTCAAGCACCCTTTACTAAGGACTTCTCTGAGGATCCCTAGCAAGGACTTTTCCAAGCACCCCCAAAAAAGACTCTTCCAAACATCCTGACCAAGGACTCTTCCAAGTGTTCCCACCAGCAGTGATGGGTTGAAGCAGTCTGGACCACCAAGCAGCCTGCCCTGCCTGCCCTGCCCTTCACAAGATCCAACAACCCAGCAGCTGAAGGCCCACATCAGCCTGCAGCAGGGCAGGCTCCTCTGGCCTCAGTGACACTGGTGCTGCCTACAAGGAGCAACACTTCCAGGAAACAAGAGTTCAAGCCAACACATCCCTCACAAGGTTCAAGCTGCTGCCACTTACTTCCGTATAAAGACAATTTAAATGCAAAGGCTTGTAACTACATCTCTGCTGATCGTTCTGCAATGGGATAAATACACTGGTGAATACAGAGAGAAAGCAAACAGAAGGACTCTGCTTTGTCACCTGCCCTTTTTAAAGTGGCATATCTGGATTCACAGCTCTGCAACTGGGAATGACACACATTCAGGGATGGTTCTGTTGCAGACTATACAAACAAGGCAATTTGTAATAAAAAGTAAGAAAGCCTACCCCAGCCTACAAACCCCAGCATTCAAGAAGGTCCCATCGCACCACATGAACACTTCAGAACACTTCTTTTCTCTCCTTTGAACACCACTCAGCAAGAAAGTGTCTGCAATCAAGAATTTCTTCCAGCTCTTGATGGCAAACAAACAATGTACACTCACTATTTTTAGTTATGACCTCGGTTACTTAATGACTTCAAAACATATGTTTAATTCACACACACGCAAGCAAGAAAAATTACTCATAGGCAATGAATAACAAGTGTTTGACATTTAAATGTGACTTATTTGTAAGAGTAGTTAACATTTGTATTAATCAAGGCACACTTGATGCAAGATTGTTCTGTGCCATTCATCATAGTATATACGAAGATTGTTGTCTATTTCAGAAAAAAAAAAATAATTATGTGTGATTACCTACCTGTACTTTCCACACGAGTATCATTAAAGAAAGCAGAATGCCATTGAATTTTAATGCAATATTCTCACTGAAAACCTCATGAAAAAGTCAAGGTATGGATGTCATCAAGATCACTGGCCTTGCTGCACAGAGCAAAATATAGCTACAAATCCTCTGGTATTAAATGGATAGACAGCACTCTAACCCTTCGAAAAAAATCTATCAGCTTATCTCATTTTTGGGAATGTTTGTTCATGCCCAGATCTAACTGGCTCACGCAGATATCTGGATTGGTCCTTTCACCTGTCTGGGACAGAAACAGTAGCAATAAGGCTGGGACACAAATGGCAGAGGTTGAACTTTAACCTGGCATCTGGACCACGGAAGGAAAACTGAATCAACCAATATTCCCTTACCAGACAAGGGCATTTTCTGGGTATCTATTTTCCATTAGGAGGAGATGCTCTTAATTAGAACAATAGGAAATGGGCCTCAAGTTGCTCCAGGGAGGTTTAGATTGGCTTTCGGGAAAAATTTCTTTACCAAAAGGGTTGTCAAGCACTGGAACAGGCTGCCCAGGGAAGTGGCTGAGTCACCATCCCTGAAGGTATTTAATGAGGTGTAGACTTGGTACGTGGTTTAGTGGTGGACTTGGCAGTGCTGGATTAAGGGGTTAGTCTTGATGATCTTAAGGTTCTTTTCCAACCTAAGTGATTCTAAGATACTACAATAATTAATTCTAGTTTAACAAGATTATTGTTGGGTTTGTAGCTGTGGGATTATTAATGGAGCAAGCCAACCAAAGAAGATGGGACCAAGGCCCTTGGAGAGCAGGCAATGAATGCCACAGGTTATTCTTCAGAAAGGCAACCAGCCTTCTTCAACACTCAAGCCACATCCCTTCCAGAAACATAAACTTCCCTAAAGAAAAGAGCTTCTACCAGCACAAATAAATAAATAACAATGTGGCAGCAGCCACCCCAGCTTTTAATTAAACAGCAACTGAACAAACAGCTTTAAGTGCTGCCACGCAGGGATGGCCGTAACCCGCTCCTGCTGCTGCCCTTTTGGCTTTGCGCTCCCAGGGTCAGATTCTTGGCATACCCTTCCCTGCAGCCCTGCCTTTCCTTTGAAGTGGCACAACCTCTAGTTTTGTTGGGGTTTTGGAGGTTTGTTTTTACCATAAGGGCAAGCACCACGCCTGGCACGCACCAGGCTGCAGGCGGGGATTTCCTTACCCTCCCTGGGACTGGAGAGGTGTTCAGCGGAAACAGCTCCCAGAAGCTCAATTAAAAAAAAGGCAGAAAGCTTCAAAAAGACATTACAATAATCTCAAGAGTTGCTTCTTACCATCACTCATCAGCTTCTAGGACAGACCTTATATTTCTAACATCTAAAAAGGGATCTATAGCCTAGTAGCATGCATTCATCATGGTGCAATTCCGCCAGCAAAAAATTAGCCCCTCCCAGACCCCCTCCCTCCCTGCCCCCCTCCCCTTCTGACTTTGTCAAACCCACCTCTTGCCTCTAGAAAAGAGAAACCCACAAAAAAAGCACACCACACCTTCGTAGCCTTATCTTTTAATGCAATACAATATGCTGTGTTATATATTGACAGCTCAAGTTTTCAAGGTTTTCCACCCTGGATTGCATTATCAGATCTCCCTCATCTCAGCACTGAGAAAAAAAGGACAGTGCTATTGAAACCCAAGTACTTTAGAGTGAATGTGCACTGTTCCCAAGAGATCAGGGATAGCTTTTTTTATTTAAAAAGAAAAAAAATCAACCTTAAGATACCAGGCATCATTTTCACTTCTTTATTAAGCCAACGAACTGTTAAAGTGCAGATTTCCCCCCTGTGCCAGTAACACCTGGCAGTACATAAGACACTAAGCATTTCTACTGTAATGACACTTCCATTGAAATCCATGCAGACATTTGAACTACATTTCCAGAGAGGTGGAATATTATTCAGTGAGGGAACACAGATACACTGGGAGGTGAGAAAGGGTAGTGGGAAAATTGCAGGCAATTAGTATTTTCCTGACTTAACTGTAATTTGTGAATTTGTAAAAGTCCTCTTCTGAAATGCTGGCTAATTTGATCCGAGAATAACTCAGAAGTGTCTGTTGCATTCCTGCCCTCACAAACACAGGCCAGCACACCCACATGAGTCAGACCCAGGAAAAAAAGGATGCCAGTTCCCTCTGCCCCCTGCGTTCACCCCAGCAGTGGGCAGCCCCCTCCCACACCACCTGCAGGACTGTAGGCTCCCCACAATCTAATCAAGGGCTGATGCACCCGGTGAAGGAACAAGGGAGGAGACTTCAAGTGACTAACAGTGCTCTTCAAAGAGAAAAAACATTTTCCCATGGTTTAAAATTACCATCTGAACTTCAGTAGAAAAGCGATAGCAGTCTCATAGCCAGAGGTACCAGATAGCATTACCCCGTCCCCTGTCATGTGGGAATGCAAACTGCAGCCCCACCACAGGTAATCCACATTCTCAAAATATACTGCTGACCTGCGTGCCCAGGTGCCCCATCACATAGGTGGTCTGTCTCTTTAGAAGAATGCAACTGGGATTTCTTTGCTTTCATGTCTTCTCTGCTTGAGATGCTTTGGGAAGGGTCCCACCACACATGTGAAAAGGGGAGAGAGGGAATGGGTCCCGGGGGAGATAAAGGGGATGTTCAGGCAAAACCTTGCAGAAAAGGTAAGAAGCTTCTTTGACAAGATAAAGAGTGATCACTTCCTAACAGCTTAGACACAGGACACCACTTCACATGTGAATGTATTTACACTTAAATAATACATCTCTGTGACTAAAGGCAAGGAGTAATCAAGAGCTGCCAATTCAGCTGTGCACTGCAAAAGTAAACCTCCCCCAAAAGTGAAAGGCTAAAGGGAGGAAAGACAGTGATATGCTTTGATTTATAGGTTACTTTTAAAATTAGCGATGGGGGAGTTCTCCCAGTAGCCCTTGAGATGGTCTCTGTTTATTTGAGGAGCTCACCAGAGCACGGCCACAGCACAGACTCCTGTTCAGCCCCATAGCCCAGATGGAGCCCAATCTACTCGATCAGTATTTATTTACCTTTAAATACAAAAGGAAGGCTATCCAAACAAAAGTTGAGAGTGTCCAGCAGATAATTAAGTACGCTAATGCACAAATCTATTTAGATAAGAGCGAGCTTATTGGTACAGTCAAAAGGCAGGTCACAGTCTATAATCCATTCTCTGTATAAACAAGCTCTACCAGCGCCCCTCACAACGAAATTTTACTTAGGGGTAATACTAATACCCTCTCCCTCATGAAATCCTGACCAGTACAGGATTTTGGTGGTCTATCTGCGGGGACACTGACTGTATTTGGGCTGCTGGATGCATGAGTTTCCAGTGGCTGAACAACTCGGGGATTTGGCCCACTCCCCACTGTGTCCTCCTGAGTGTTCAAGCCCCCGGAGCCCCCGCCATCAGCCATCTATGCTCATGGAGCTGTCACTGCTGGCAGCATGCAGTAGGGCATCAGCAGGCATCATAGAGCCCAAGCCACCTTTGGCTCAACTGCTCTAATGAAATCACAGCTTATCTATTTTTATTGTTCTGTGCATACCTGCCCTGTTTTCCTGTACATAAATTATTCTTCACTTCCTTCCTGAAAGAGCTATTACTTAACAGCATAGCTGGCATTAACTATTGTATCACATCCCTCCAGAGATCCATTAGAGCAACGATAGAGTGCAACACCAACAAAAAAACACATGCACAAAGACTCCCTGAATTAAACACTTCCAATGCAGCCCTTTCAAACAGAAGAGCCTATACAAATGGAAGAGATCATCAGCATAACCAGGACATGGTGCAGTGTGGACAGATTACCTCTTCCAATTCACAGAAGTAAAATACATGGGCTATAATTAATCATCATTCTGATTGTTCTGGACATCTCTAAACCTGAATATTCAAAGACAGATATTGCTTGGATTTCGTCACAGATATTGAAGGGTCAGGCAAGGCTGGCTTTGGTTTCTCTTGGTCTCTTGAAACCTGTTTTCATTTAATCTTAGTTCAAATTACCTGAAGCAGTCCTCTCACGTAACACAAAGAAGTAACACTGGACTTGGGCTTGGAAACTGCCCACCCTACTATTTCGGGGCACAGGTATGTCTTCATCTAATGATATCTTTACACACAAAAAAAGTCAACTAAAATAATCATTCCAAACCCTGGCTGATCTGAAGTAATACACCAGCTTTACAACACATTTAAAACAGATGTTTTATTCTGTAGACATGCTTTTTTTGTGATTCCAATCTTGTTTCAGCATCTGTCCCCAAAGCAGCTTTCAGTGGATGATTCCTGCACCCTAATAAAGTTACACCGACTTCCAATACCCACATGAAACCACTGGTCTCTAATTAGGAATTCAGCTGAATTAGTATTATAATGAGCCCCAGAAAGCTGCCTATAGGCATGGATTTATTTAACTAAGGCCACACTGTCTGGAGATTAGCGAACAAAGTATTCCCCCATCCCCGCGGTGCCCAGGAGCCCCCAACACCGCGGGTGGGTAAGGGCTGCACAGCAGAGGCAGCTCCGCCAGATCACAGAAGGGAGGTGCTGGCAGGTGGTGAAGAGCCCACTGCCCAGTAAGCCTCCTTCCCAGACGCAAATGTTCTCTCACAAGGCAAATACAAGTTATTTCAAATATCTTTTGCTTGTGCTGTCCTTACCGCCAAGGAAGTGGGTGGGAAGGAGTTACACCACCACCTGCTAAGGCAACAGAACAAACAAGAAGTTCCCCTCTTCTGAGGCAGAAGGCTTTAGGCTTCTCTTAAGGCTTTAGGTGCAGTCCTGCTCTAATCAGCTCCAGCAGAAGCCGTGGCATAGGAGTGAGTCTATGGCAGCAGTAACATTGCTCTGGAGCAAAGCATGCTCCAACTATATTGGGTGCAAGCAGAAAACAAATCAGATATGCAAAGCCAAAATTTGCATCAGTCCAGGAAACCTTCAGACATATCACCCACACAGAAAAGCCATGAAGGTGTGGGCTGTGCAACCTCTCCCCACTTCAGCTCATGCTTCATCTTCTTCAAGCACCCCCAGGACAAAAGGTTAATCCTGTCCTGAGGGAAGGTGATGCATGAAACACCAGGTTGGTGGAATAATACTCACTTTTCACCTGCAGGGAAGATGCCCAAATGTCCTGGACATGCTACCTGGCACCAGACATGCAGTTTGTATCATTCGCTGTTCACAGATTTTAACTTCACAAAATCAGGTCCAGTCCCACGTTTGCTCAAAGCAACAGAAACTTCCTCTCCTGACTGACACCTTTTTTGCCAGAGGAGAGGACTAGTTAATGCCTTGAACAGAATGGGAAGTTGGTGGCTCTTCTCCAGAACTCTGGAGGCGAAACAAGCCCTGGCTAGGTGATAAAAGGGAAAACAATGCAAACCCACAAGGAAGTTGACACAGCAGCCCAACAAACAGGGACAGGACCCTGACCTGGGACCTACCAAGGTCTTACCTACAGCTCTGCCTTGGCCAAGTCACTTCCCAGTTCTGAACCAGCAATCAGAGAACTTAACATCTCCAAATTCCCCTATAACAAACTGATGAATTTAACAACACAGAGACAAGGTTTTGGTTTCTTCTAGGCAATTTGTGTGACCTGACAGCTCTTGGGGGTAAATGTTAGACCAGCGATACTTCCCTTACAGCACACAAAGCTTCTCACCCCTTTTCAGCCCCAAATACAGAGCCAGGTGTTCCAAAATACAAGTCAAAACACAGTTATGGAGGGCTAAGAGAAAAACTAGAGAAGCAGGAATCCCAAACGGGTTTTGCCTGGAGGCAAGGGACAAAAGCAGTGAGATGCAGTAACTTTAACAACATAATTTTACAAGATTAAAAAGAAATAGGTCACTCTGTCACTGCAGAGATTGGATGGGATTAGTTTTAATACCAGTTTGCCCAAATAAAGGGCAAAACCAGCTCCTCTGAACAACAAAGTTTAGAGGGTATGGCTATTAGCAAGTTGGTTTCTTAGACCACATTTGTGTACTTGTCTAGGTGGGTCTGAATACAACACAGATGCCACCTAAGAGTGTCCAGGACAAGAGAGTTTGCAGTGGCTCTCAGAGGCAGATTTCCAAGCCATGGATTTACAAGTTAGGGTTGTGTGGGCTTGTCTGGATTTGCAGAGTGAATCTGCCAAACAGTTCCATGCATATATTAGTAGCACAGCCCAAGATCTGAACACAATCCAACTGGAGGCTCCCACATTGTGTTTAAGGGATGGCACCAAGCAGCAGGTCTCTGCAGCAATGCCATGAGGCCAAAGCTCCTCAAAAAGCAGTCCTTGGAGGAAATCAAATAACAGAGCATACCACAGCATTATACTTGCTGTGCTATCTTAGCCTTTGGCCAATGGTGAGTATCTTTGCTTGCAACCTCTAAAATTTTCCACCACCATTCATGCAGACACATAACTGGGATTCAGCCACAACCTAATACATCCTGCATGGATCAATCACCACAGGCAAACCCATCTGGATCCAACCCTGGGTCACAGGGTCCAGTCTAAAAGAAGATGAAAAAAAACTCAGAATAGCTCCAGAGCACCCAGGAACAGCCTCAGATGGAAAAATTGAAATATGGAAGAGTTTGTTTCCCCCTTAAATACTCCAAGTCACTTTGAGCAGTTGCCTCCACCTTTATTTTTGTCAGGAATGAGCAGTCCTTGCTAAGTGCAAAGACTCTTCGGATCATTGCAGTGGTTAAGCGGGGTTTGAAAGTCACTAATCGCATGACTCTGTCCGCAGCTCCAAACTTTCAGTGTCTGCCTCCCTGCCCCAGATTCCCCACCGCAGGGGCTGATCAGAACCTGTCCCAGACCCAGCTCATCTAGAAACTCCCCACCACAGTGTCTGCAGTCACCCCAGCTCGCTCGGTCTGAACAGGCACTCGCTCTGCATCAGCATCCCTGGCTTCAATGCCTGGAATTAGACCCTGCAGATTAGGCAATGTGCTGAGGCTTATCTCTGTGTCTAATCACTAATAAAGTTGCAACCTGGTGCATTTGTACCGTATTAGGTCTCGCTCAACAACACGGACTTTAAAGGTCATCTGCCTCCTCCAATCACTGCCAGGTTTGCTGCAGCGGGCATGCCGGTCCCGGTGGGTCCCGCTCCCACCGACTGGCCACCACCAGCAGAAATCCAATTACGGGCACAATAGTCCCAGCCCGGCGAGGCTCCCGGGCCCCTCGGCACTCCCGCCCTGGCGCCCCCTCCACAATGCCAGCTTTTGTCTCAGCCTCGCTATTGTTTGGGATTCTCTCGCATCCCCGGACACGGGATAAAGGGCCGCGTTTGGAGAGATGTTTATGAATGAGGTCTCAGAGCACAAGGGTGCAGCAACACGGGGCCTGACCGTGGACAAAAAAGGTCGTGGTTTCTAAAAGCCACGTCGAAGTGAAATCATTAAAGATGTAACATGCAGTAGCCAGGAACGAAAAGTTATGGGCAAACGGAAAAAAAAAAAAAAGAAAAAGAAAAAAAAGTAGTTAAATCCTAGTCCTTTCAAACTGAAGGGAAGTTTTGACACAGATCTCAGTGCAGTCAGGGTATCTCCCAAAATTTCTATGCTAAATAAAATACCTAGCAGATCCCCCTGCTAGAAGCCACAGTTTTGAAAAAGAGTTTACACTGAATTGATTTCCAAAGGGGAAAAGAAATTATTTTGATTTAATGAGAATGTTTTCTGATTAAAAATATAACAGTAGCAAACAGTAAAATATGTGCCAAAGAAACTAGGTGAAAGATATCAGCTAACAAAAATCTAAATCATCCTTCTAATGTCAGAGAATATTCTGATCTTCAGATGATGTAATGAATATGCTACACTAAATTCATTAAGAGGAAAGACCTATATGTTCTCCAAGACCTGTAGGAATTACAAGGGTCTTCCCAGCTAATAGCATATAAGACCAGGTCAGTTCTGCAGTGCAAATGTCTGAGAGCTCAGGCAAAGTTAAGCAAAACCTCTGAAACACGTTCAGCACAACATACAAGTCTTGCTAACAGCCAAAACCCACCTTCCTTGCACATCCAGTCCTACCAGGGACAAAGCCACCCACAAACCCCATCTGTCACATGGGAAAGTGCCTCTTTGTGAGGCTCTGCTGAGTAGAAGAGGATAGTAATATTGTGAAACCTTTCTGGTTTAAAGAATAGAGGCATACATACAATTGCATTCAATGAAACATCATATGGTAATGAGCAGCAATGGAATAGCCAGGTATAAATCTCCCATTCAGTAGAATGTCACATGTATAAATCTATTTACCACTCTGTAGCTCCTACCATAATAAATTACCAGGAAAATGCCTTGTGCACCACTAGTAGAGCAGGGATTCAGAAAAGTAGGCAGGCTGTTCTTCATAGGGAGGTACTGATAACCAGCCAACCTGAGAGTTTGTTACAAATGTGATATTAATTGCACTCTGCTTATCTGATGTGTTTGTTTGCATGCTTGGAGGCCCAAAGTTGATTTTTTTTCTCTTTTTTAAACTAAGACAAGAACACCAATACACACAGACTGTAGTACTAAGCCAAAGTCAAGGGGTACAAAGGGTTCACTAAGTCAAAATCCAGAGCCCGAAGTCCACTCACTAAAGGAACTACAAAGGCTCCTCTGACTTCATAAGCTGTATCACACTGCAATTCATAGTCAGAATTATTGAATCATTTGCATTGGAAAAGACCCTCGAAGACCATCAAGTCCAACCATTAACCCAGCACTGCCAAGTCCACCACTAAACCACGTCCCTAAGTGCCACATCTACCAGTCTTTTAAATACCTCCAGGGATGGTGACTTAACCACTTCCCTGGGCAGCCTGCTCAAATGCCTTTCCAATGCCTGACAACCCTTTTGGTGAAGAAATTTTTCCTAATATCCAATCTAAACCTCTCCTGGTGCAACTTGAGGCCATTTTGTCTGGTCCTATTGCTTGTTACTTAGGAGAAAAGACCAAACTCCACCTTAGTCCAACCTACTTTCAGGTAGTGGTAGAAAGCTATAATGTCCTCCCTCAGCCTCCTTTTCTCCAGGCTAAAAACCCCAGATCCCTCAGCTGCTCCTCATCAGACTGAATGGTATTCTGGCCTAGTTTCTGCTCAATGTAAATGTTTTATGTAGGTTAATCCCAGATAAATAACTGTTTTCTTGCATTATCTAGATCTTCCACTACACATTATAGGGTGTATTAGAAAGATTAAGCACTGCACAGTCAACTAAGAGCCTCTCTACAGGACGCTCCTGCCCCCAGCTCTGAAAGGATGCCACGTCACACACTGAAATACCCCGTGTATCTGCATGACTTGCCAAAACCTCTTGCTAATCACCTGAAGTTTGCTATTTGTAGCCATGAGCAAACAGCATTTCAGAAAAGCTTTTGTTCTTGTGCTGAAGAGCTAAGGCTAAGCTGTGTTCCAGAAGTAGCCAGATAAGGAAAAAGGTCACATGCCAATATAGCATTTAATATAATATAGCAGAATCAGACTAAAAACACAGCCCAGTTATATGGAACAGGCAACTGCTTTAATGGCATTTAATTCAGCGAGACAAAGGTCTGAAGTGCAGCAACACAGTGAATGCAATTTCACAAAGGGAAGATGTGGACTCACTGGAGCAGGTCCAGAGGAGAGACACAGAAATGATCAGAGGGCTGGAACACCTTTCCAAGAGGTAAGGCCGAGACAGTTGGGGTTGTTCAGCCTGGAGAAGAGAAGGCTCCTGGGAGACCTTATTGCAGCCTTCCAGTACTTAAAGAGGGCTTATAAGACAGATGGAGACAACATTTTTAGTAGCTCCTGTTCTGATACAACAAGGGATAATGATAATGGTTTTAAACTAAAAGAGGGCAGATTTAGATTAGATCTAAGGAAGACATTTTTTACAATGAAAGGGTGAAACACTGGCACAGGTTGCCCAAAGAAGTGGTGGATGCCCCACTTCTGGAAACATTCAAGGTCAGCTTGGACAAAGCTTTGCGCAACCTGATCTGGTTGAAGCTCATCGCAGAGGGGTTGGACTAGATGACCTCTAAAGGTCCCTTCCAACCCAGACTATTCTATGTTTCTAAGATCTGAGACCAGAAATGCTGCTAATTCTAACACCCACATCATGAAGATCATCACCTCCACATCTAGAGCTTTACACTCTTTGTTGGGATCCTCAGTGGTCTCTCAGTCCTTGAAAAAGCACTGCAATTTGGAAGCAGTTTTTCAGGTCAGGAATGTGAAAGCAGTGTGTGAAATGTCTATTTGTGTATGCTTATCCTACAACTAAAGAGAGACTTCTCCCTCTAGAACTGTCTTTTCAGTAGTTGCCACCAAACACACACAAAATATTTACAAAATTTATCTACAATCCACTCGATGCTCACATTGCAGAATATCCTACTACATAAATCTGTACAAATAAAGCAGACATTCTGGATGAACATCTGAAGAAGCTGCTAAGGAAAAATCTGTGTATGCCCATTGCAGTGCCTAATCCCACCTACTTTGCAAGGCGTTTTTCACAGGCATCACTCTCACTGCCCTTTGACATGGGCAATTATCTGCTCCCAATCCTGCTGACCTCACATTCCTTACCCACCTGCAACTCCTATGTAAAGATAACAGAAGTTTGCATTCACTCCAGCTAAGTCTCTTTGTTCTGGGCAAGGAAACGATATTCATAATGCCCAAACTGATTTCATTCCAGTAGAGGATTAGTTTCGATCTCTGGTGCCGTAGAACAAAAAGGCGAGCAAGAAATTATCATCAGATAATTACAATGCTTTACACTTTACAAAGGACACACAGAGATTTGCAAAAAAAAATAACCCTTTTGCTGGAATGAATCTGCAGTAAATTTCTGAGCATGCCTCAGACACACTTAGGAAGCCTACCAAGTCCTGCAGATAAGGCCCAGGACTGAGGGTAGGCACATGACAGCTCTGCTGCCTGCTCTTTGCACACTTAGGCTAGTCAACATCCAAACTATAAAAAAAGGGGAATAATGTTACTTCTCAGACTTATAAATATGCTATGAGGCCAAACTCATTAGTGTTTACAAAGCACTCCTAGACTCCTTGTCTGGAAGGAGTTATACAACCATAAAGTATTATTCATGCTGTTCTAAGGCAGAAAAGTACGTATTACTGCAAATCCAGCAGTAGCTTTTCATGCACCATTAAGGTTTACTACACTGTCTTAATCTAATCATAAGCACTTCAGAACCCAGATCTGTCATTCAAAACATACAGATCAGAATTCATCATTGAATAACCAACTGGGTCAACGATAGACAGCACAGGACACACATGCCCTTCTTTTTCCCCTCATATATCCCACATATCTACAACTGAACCATTTCATTTGTATCTTCAAAACTCTATCATTATTGGTTTTCCTGCCATATTGCATTATGTCTACTCAGGATTTTAGCAGGTTCAAAACTCAGATTCTTGATCTGTTTGCACATTTTAAAAAAGCTGATATGGGAAGGAGTGCAAAGTTCAGCTCTACACCTCTTCCAGCATTTATCGAGGAAACCGGTTCCTTCAGGCAACTTTTTCTGCCCATTATTATTCTGAGATCTCCTTCACTTGTAATTCTAAAAATGTATTCATAACTAGTGGTAGACTTGCTTTTGACTTGCTGATCAAAATACAATCTTTATAGCTCCAGGCACCATCATCAATGCTGAGCTGGAGGGAGTTCAACCCAGTTCAACGAAATCGGCTGTTAAAAATAACAGCTAGTTCTCAAACCACATTTCTGGACTGATTTACTCCATCTCCTCCTTCAGGCTGCTGCCATATCCCTTTGCAGTGGTCTCCAACTCCATCCTGAGCTAGGCAGGCACCTCTTGCTGCCCACTCCCACTGTGAGAATACTTCCCCCCCCAGCTCAGCACAAGGGCTGCACGGGAGCTTCCTCTCAGCTTGACAGAAGTTCTACCCCCACTACACTCTTGCTCTCTACCCTCCTGCAGCAGCCCCAGGATGTAAGCACCTCCATGGCTCCCCATGGCAGATCACACACTCTGTGCTGCCCAGCCCTCCCCTCCAGCTCTACAGCTGTTGTTGCTCTCTCTTCTGTTGTTTTCAGCAGAACTCTGTCCCTTTTTGTTTGACACAATTTTGGTTTGAATCCAGATATGAAATCTCACCTTTAAGAAAAGGTCAAATTCAAATATCACCATCTTTGAACACAACACAGTCAGGGAGTTTCAGTATTTAGACAACATTTTTTTACAGGGGCAGTTCCAAGCCCTTCTCAAAAATATTTTGCTTGCTTCACTTTGAACTGCCAAATAAAAAAAAAAAATTTAAAAATGAGAGACCTGTAATTTTTATCCAAATAAGGTAGAATGAAGGATAGGACAGCAGATCTTCCATCGGAAACCTACTCTGTCCAGCCTGGCCAAGATGCTGTAGCAGGCTGAAAGGAAAAATAGAGGTCTTTCCAACAACTGTATCAATTGCTGTTTACATGATCCATTCCTCATCTTGCAGGCCTCTGAGCAGACTTGTTCCACAGCTGAGGAATCAGAAAACTTGTTGGACCTATGCTATTACACACTGAGGGCATTTACAGCTCTGGAGCGACACCTTCTCAAGAATACAGCCCCATGGCCAAGAAAATTAGCTAGTCACCTCAGCCTTTCCAAGAGCAGTCTGAATCACTCTCAGAATACTTAATACTCTGAAAATGCTGAGCACCTGTCCTCTGAACAGAAGATGCCCTTCAGGTATCCCAGGTGGCTCCCCAAAAATGCTCTGGACCACTTGCCATTGTGCAAGTTCTTGATCTGCTGCTACAGAGACTGTGACCTGCACGTGTCACCTCTACCCACACTCCTGCCCTCAGCTCTCATTTGCATTAGGGAGAAGATGCTATTGAGTTCCAAAATGCTACTTTTACTTCTAGGGAAAAAAAACCAACCAAACAAAAAAACAAGGCACACAGAATTGGATAAACACATAGTTTTACATTTAAGCACAGATTAAACAACACCAATGTTTTAGAGGACTGTGTTTTCAAAGAACAAATTTCCAGAGGAACTTAATTATGTTACTGGGGTTAAAGAAAGGATTTGTGTGATCCAGTTTCTCTTCCTTACTATGCTGTGAGTGATGGATGTGACTGAATACAACAATCCACTTAACCCCATAGCATCTACACTCATCATTTTAAATAATTAGGCAGCACTCATTTGGGGTGATCCTTTCTCTTCCCTTCTCTGCTGTTTAGCTTTACACAGAAAAAATATTTAGTGTATAAGGCAAATAACACGCAAGAATATAATTAGTCCTTTCAAACTGAGATATTGTTTAATTTTGCTAACTGAAAAGAGAGAAAGCGAAAGCTCACACTGAGTGGCTAGTGGCGAAGTCATAAAATGTCACTTTTCTGAGGTTCTTACTCCAGTAATTATCTTTTAGACAAAGAACAGTGACTCATAAATCTGCTTTTTCATAAAAATCCTTCACAAAAAAAGTCTGCAATAAAAAAGCCCTCCTCCCTTTTTTTTTTCTTGGTCAACTTGAGGCTGAAACAAGGCCTTTATGAGCTGTGGGAGTGGAAAGTCATTAGGGCTTCAATTCCAAATGAAAATTAAGGCTTTTAACTTCCCATACTACTCATACTGACAACCTTTCATACATAATTGCCTAGGAAGAGTTACTGCAGTCTTGTCACCCTCCTAAAGCGTCAGTGATACGCTGACAAAAGATCCTCCCTACCAATTCCACCACACAAATGAAAATAAAAGCCCCTGTGGTTAAGAAACTCTGGGTTCACACCCAAGAGTGACTCCAATGACTTTTCAGTCAGCGTTCATTAGGAGTTACCAAATTGTCGGCATCAGAAATAGAGCAACCAAGGGATCAGGTAAGAATCTAATTGGAAAGGGGAAGGGTATCTTCAGCAATTATGGCAAAGACACCACTGCTTTTCAGTGACATGAGGAGCAACATGGCAAGAAGGACCCCTCAGCTTCACAGCTGTGATTCTTCACCTCTGCCAAAACTGCACTAGGCTCACAGAGAAACAGCATTTCAAATACACATATATAATACAATATTCAATTGGGCAACATAGATGGGATGAGCTGAAATAACAATAAATGCTGTGCACAATCTCTGAAATATATCGAGGTAACCTGTTGCTGTGACAGCTGCACCTTTCTGCACTTGTCTGTATCTGTGGAGAAGCAAACACTGCTCTTTATCTAATTTTGCTCTTTGTCTTCTCATTTGGGGGAATTGTTATTTGACAAGTTTCTGTTTTTTACAGTTGGCTGAAGACAGTTCATACCTCATCATCCAATGGTCCAAAGAAGTATATACAATACAGGGAGAAGCAACCCAACATGTAAAATGCTTTATCCCAGTAAAGCTGAAACAAGAGTTGAAGCAACCCCAAAACTGGGAATTAGAAATGTGTGGAGTTACTATAAAGGCTTCTCTTTCCTTGCTAGTTCAGTATAACTCAAAACCTGTGCTGCTTGTTATCACTGGTATCATAGCAATGGTTAGAGACCTCATTTGAGGTAAGGGTCTAATTCTGTTGAGCATTGTATAAGCATGTTATGAATGACCCAATGAACCACAAGAAACTTGGAGAGGACAAAGGAAATATATTATCCTGGTTGTATAAAAAGAGAACCACAGATCACATAATCTAGCTAACATTACATCAGAAATCCATGTAACAATGAGAAAGCACTCCAAATCTGAGTCCCAGTTCAGTGCTCTAACCTGCAGAACCATCCATCCTTTTCTTATTCTAAAGATTACACCTAAAACAATACAGCCTTAACTGACGCAATAAAAAGAGGACTGCATTTTGTTACAAGAGGCCAGGAGACAAGCATGGGAGACTTTCAAATAAACTGCTCAGAATCCAGAAGCAGACAGCTACACCAAAAACTCAAAAAGAACAACTTCCAGAAGACAGTTGAATACCGTCTCACACGTGCTGCTACATCCACATGGCCTGGAGGACTGAGTTGCAGATATCATTATTGTTCCTGAGGTGGAAACTGCAGCCACTCCAGAAGAGGAGATCTCCACAAATAAGGCATATATTATCATGTTTCAGGACATCAAGGGGGAATAAACACAGAGGCTTTAAAAATTGATCCCTGTCTTTTAAAAGGTGCTAAGAGGATGGAAAAAAAAACTCACTGTAAATGCTATCAGAACTGGAAGACAGAAAGGCTGCTGCACTGGCTGAAATACCCAACTGGTTTGTAGCTTCAAAAATAAACATCACAAAGAAATGAATGAATAATTGAAATAAAGCAAGCAAGTACATGGGTACTTGTAACAGCAAAGGACAGGTGTATCAGCAGCCTGACCAGGACTGAACAAGTGACTCACTCCCATGCTGGGTTTCAGCTGCAATCAGGAAAATGAACAAGGGAACATTTTATCAGAGTTTTTCACAATATGCCATCCCTGAGCAATGCAGGAGCCGCTGGTGAAGATCATATAACCTATAACTACGTATCACATTCAACAGGAAACAAGCTTTTAACTCAGTGGAAAGGGATTAAAAGCTCTGCAGATCCAAAGCATAGATCAAAGTTATATTCAGCTGCTGGGAAATAGATAAATATGAGACTCCAAATCCCAATAAGGGAGATAAGAAAACCAGGAAAACAAAAGAATATTGTGCATCACAATAGTTAAGACTGTACATAAAAATAAGATTTCCTTAACACCTTTGTTAGGAATTGGAAAAGATTCAGCATCAACTGAAATTAGTTATTTTTTAGTACTGATACTCTGCTAGTGTCTGACAACACTACTCTGGCACAAAACAGTGGATTTTTATGTAGGTTGTCCTGGAACCTTTTCTATTAGATCCTACTAAAGAGAAAAACGGGGTGGGAGGTAAATTGCTGCATGTATATAACCAGTGGTAGTCCTCTGGCAACACAAAAATCAAGCAGACTATTACCGAAACAGGCCAGATTATGCCCATTGTTGGAGATTAAAGACATCATGGATCTCCTTTGAAAAAAATACCAAAGCAAGTGTAAAGAGTCCACGTCTTAATCTCATTCAAGTCCAACAGCGTTCCACAGTAACTTACTGGGCACTAGGATGTACCGCACCACTGAACAGTCCACAGGCTGATACAAAGTCACAGCCATCCTTCAAGGAGCACAGTGTCACAGGAGTGGCATTTATAGGACAAGGCATTATCAATAAGTGTCATAGATTGAATGAAATGTACTTTAGCAAGGAAAAAACTGCAGATGAAAGATAGATGCCAACCCTCCAGAGATTGCTTAGTGCTTAACCAAGAGTCAGAGATCAGGAATCTTGCATTTGTGATACGCAGCAACCTGTCTTCAGATGATCCAGGATGGAAGATGTGGGGAAGAACAGACATTTTTTAAATCTAGTCAACCCCACTAGATCAGAGACTGACAGTAAGCCTCCTCCTGCATTGGTTTCCATAGAAATATTAAGCTTTGGGGACTGGAAATGCTGTAAGGCTTACTTTCTCTTAGTTTCTGAAACAATGGTTTGGTTTTACCGCTCTACTTTCCATGGGTCTTCTGCAGCATAGGGACAGAGAGACACCTGCTCTGCAGCTCTCCCTGCCACACCAGAGCAGGGCCCTCAGCAAGGCAGGGTATTGTTCCAGTGTCCTGGGAAGGCAGGGGCAGGTCAGACGTGGCTGCTAAACTCCCCAAGCATAGGCAGCCCTGGAGCATCTTACTGCCCTGGAGACGGTTTGAAACAGCAGCAAAGTATCTCCTCTTGCTTCCTAGACTGAGCCCTGCTCCATCCATTTGCTCCACACACTTCATCTTCCATCTCCCACAGGCATTCAAACACCACTGACTTTCTTGTACACAAATGAAACCCCAGCAGGAGAGGAGTTTGGGGGTGAAATGGTGGGAAAGGCAGCAGCATGCAGTCCTCGTTGTCACTGCACAGAGCTGGGGGATGGAGCAAAGTCTGAAGGGCTTTTCAGAGCACTCCAGCTTTGATTGGACTAATTCTGCCAGAGAGACGGGGTTGACACAACCACAGAAGACAGCTAGCGTGTCACCCCTGCGACTGCAGTTCACAGCTGGCCAAAGCCCTGATGCCATAAGCCTGACACTCACTGACGGTGCTCCCTCTACTACAGACAGCCCTCCCACCACAGCCACCCCAGGCAAACAGGAGACATCCCATCCTACAAGCCTGCAGGAGATCCCAAGCAGACAATAACTCACATGAGATTTAGGATTGCTTCAATCTCACTGCAAGATCTTCTGAAGTCTCAAATCCAATTGAAACTAATGTGTAATCTACTACACAAGGAGGATCTGTCACAAAGACCCTTTATAGCAGAGTCTCTGAGCAAGGTGAACACCTGGCACCACCACCACTGCTTGGAGACATAAGTCAGTACAAGCAATGAGCTTCCTGAGAGAAGCAAATTTAAGGGAAGGAAGGGTATATATAAGGAAGCGTATGCACAGAGGCTAAAGTAACCTGTTATAAATGGTCTCGGCCCAGACGTGAGTCACGAGAAAAGTGTTCAAAATAACCTGTACAGCAGCCCTCAATTGCCATGGTGATAAATGTTTCCTAATGCCTAAGAGCAGCTGAGTCCTGAACTCCATGCACCTAATTCACGAACAAAAGCACTCATTATATCGAGAAAAAAAAAATCACAAACGAATTGTGGCCATTTTAAGCCCTCCTCAGATCAAGGGCTGATTTACACACTCTGGTTTCAATGGGGAGTACTGTGCTCACATCACTGCTAATTCAGAAGATGGAGCTGGCTTGCTTTTTGCTTCACAATTCAGTAGGCAAGGGAAAGATAGATTCTCTGAGACAGTGTTACTTTTTCTGCCAGGAGTTATCTATTTGCAGAAGTGGGTCAACTTTCTCTTGGTGGACATGTTCGTGTGCGAGTGCCTAGCAGCGCTGCCTGCGCATTTCTGCCCGCTCCGCGTGCGGAGGAACCTCTGCACATAACTATTTATGGCAGCCAAGTGTTTCATGAATTGCAGCAAGTTAACCACAAGGGGATGATGACATTTGGCGACAGGGCAGGATGAATTCTGGCTGGCAGACAAAAAGTCAGGTTAAAAATACAGAATGCAGAAGCAAACCCAGCCAGTTGCAGCTAATTCGCAGGAAAACTGGATGTGCAGTCCCCAAACCTTCCCTGTTCCAGGCGAGCAATGTCTTGTGTTTTGCAGTGGGATGCATTAAGACCTAGGTGTGATCGTGGAAAGAACTTCAGCCTTCTGAGATCAAGCATTTTAACTGTATTTTAAATGACCTTAGATTTTTTCATTTGCCTAACTCCACACCTGACACATACCAGAAATTTTTGCCAGTTTAAGCACCTCACCTCCATCTCACCTACCAGTGAGATCAGCCACTGTCCATCCTGCTGCTCCCAGAGCATCTCCAAAGGGCAGCCCCAGTACAGAAGGATGCCACAAGGGCAGCCTGAGGGAACAACGTCAGCGGACCTTGCCATGGATAGGTCTGTGTCAGGTGCAAGCAAGTCCACAGCCACTGGAGCAGATAAAAAGCTCAGTGCCTCCCAGGGTGGGCTTCCAGTATAACTCAGGTTGCATAAATGTGGTCAGCTTTGTCTCCACAAAAGCATTAACCCTTCAGCTTTCAGAGGCAATACTTGTGTTAGTGTTGGTATTCATAGCCCTCATCTCCACACAGACATCGAGTGTAATACCTGCCAGGGCTGCATTTTGGGTTGCCATGCCCGCCACTTAATTAGATCACCATTTAATTTGATCCTCAGCTTTATTTGATGAAATGCCTCCAGAGGACCAAATCATTTACATGTAACCAACACAGTTTACTTCCCTTATTTTGATTGCTCTTGACAAGAGTAAATGGATAATTCTATCAAAGGCCCATAGAAAATTGTCTTTTAATCAATACTTTTTCCTTCGACAGGAGAGCTGAGAACAAGATATCTCCATAGAAAATTGAAAGAGGAAAATAAAATTAGAACACACTACCATGGAGAATATATTCCCAGATATGGCCCAATTTTAGTTTAAACATCCTGAGCCTTGTTTTCAGGGACACCAGTTACGCTGAAGTTTGAGAGCCAAGCAGGCTGGCACACAGGCAGTGCCCTAACAAGATGGCAGGAGCAGGCAATGAAAAAGTTGCCTCATGTGAAGCTCTCTACAGAAGTCCTTTGAATGAGTGGCCAATGACCACTGGCTACAAGAAACTCAAGCTGTACTCTTCATGTTTGAAACCTCAGCACTGATAAGTCAATTAGCAGAATTCATTGAACTTACAGCAGAGATGGAAATCGGTGTTTCTACAGAGGTCTTACATCTATCTAGTGTACCGTCCCAGGGCAGATTTCCTGGCTTAATCACAAGGAATCTGTATGTAGCAGCCTACAGCACCAAAAATAAAAACAGGTTAAATATGGTAGTATTAAAAAAAGAAATTAAAGCAATGTTCAGAGTGTTCTTGATATAGGAAAGATAATAACTGGTCAAGTAGACAAACATCTGCTTCAGCTTGGCAGGAGCCACCAAGCTCTGAGAGGCCTCCTGACAGAGAACAGGACTTTCTCTGATGCAGGCTGCTGTGCCCACACAGTGTGAGGAGGTGACATCTGAATGTAAGGGGGGTGACATCTGAATGCTGCTGAGAAAGGTGCTTTCCTGTCGTTTCCCAGAGCTAGCACAGCTGTACTGGAAGAGTGAGCAATGGTCACCACAACATCTGTAATAGGACTAATCTCATCTGACTTTAGACTTTAGCTTTATGTACGAGCTGGCCAGGATTCCTTCTCAGCACCAGAGAGAAAGAGCACGACTAGCATGCAGTTCTTCTCTCTTTAAAGCAGACATAGCTGACATAAATCATGACACCAAAGTGCTTTTCTCCACGTGGCCAATAAAGGAAGCCAAAGGGAATACAGATCTTAAAATCTATACTGGAGAACCCTTCGCTTCTACCCCTGCATCTTCTCATCTCAAAGGCCTCATTAATACATCACAGTAAATAGTATGTATATTGATTCTTAATACACTAATAAAAACAAAGTATTTTGGCTGAAAGGGTGTGAGAAGAAGAGGAGAAATAAGTACAGGATAGCTGCATGGTCGATCAATACCAACCCACAGGGGGGAACAGCCATTTCTCTTTGCCACCATTTTAACTGCAATACATCATACCCTCTAGGTAAATATGTGGACATTTACAAGTGGGAATCAATAGAAATAGAGATCTTCCCACCCCCTCACCCAGAGAGGCTGTTCTTCTTTCACTGGAGAAGACAGTAGCAAGAGGCCATAGATTAATGTCCCTACCTACTACTACAAGCTCTCTGCTTGTACCCACAGATTCCTTCCAGGCTTCTCTGACCACTTTTTAAGTGTTGATGTTTTTAATAATTTACAGAAACAAAATAAAACAATGAACAAAAAAGCTGTTTTAAAAAAGAGCATTAACATTTCATCCAACTTGAATAAAGTCAGATACACTGAAAACCACCCAGTCCATTTTGTGAACCCAGAGCAAAGAGTTTCAGAAGATCTAATGATAAAATTCAGTTGAAATATAAAATATAAAACTAAAGCTTGAATGCACAGGATTTTGTCCCAGGCACATCACTAGTTAGCCAGTCTGTATGCCTCCAGGCTTGCAGATGGATAAACAGTTGTCCCAGTCAGTTCTAGATAAGGCTAAAACCAGTGGAAGCCCTTGCCCTGGCCTCAGGGAGCTTTGAGTCACTCCTCCCAATGTTCCCACATACCTCATAGTCCAGAGACATATCCTATGGTACCTGAGGGCTTTTTTCTTCCCCCAGGTCATGGTAATATCACCTAATGTGGCTGGTGGGGGTTTTTTTCTAATTATTATTTTTTTTTTTATTTTTTTTAAACCTAATTCTGTCAGGAACCAGGCAGTCCTCTCAACAGGGCTGTCTAAAGCTGGATGGGCAGAAAGACTGCATGCACACAGACTCACACCATGCACATAAAGGAAAGCCAAAGCACTCATAAGCACACACAGTGACTGTGCCTCAATTTTTGTCCTAGATCTGTGGGTAGGTTTAGGAGAACTGTGGCATACCAATACACATGCAACTGGCCAGTTCCCATCACACAGCTTGGAGATGCCCCAGTCCCACAGCCCAGGTCCCAGCACACACAGAGAATGGACATACTACTTACTTTCAGATCAAGCAGACTTCCTCTTGGCTCTCAGCAGAATATCCAGAGCTACATAAGATTACATGCGTCCTCTAATATTAGCCATTTTCACACTATGTTATACTTATTATCTTATCTTCCCTGAGTGAATAACTAATCATCAGCTTCCAAAATCCAATTTATAAAGTAAATAGGCTTCAGAAAAGTGAAGCGAAGGTGGATCACCAGTTGGGTTGGTTCTGTTTTTTAGACTTATACCATTTATACTGAATTTCCCTTCAAATCTAGAGTTCATCACCTCACACTGAGGTGGGTCACTGGGGCCAATAAATCAAGCCCTGGTTTAACAACTCACTTCCAAAGGACTGCTGAAGAGAAAATGAGAAACATTTAACACACCTTTGCTCACTAAGACTTCACTAAAAAGCAACCTTCCTAGGAGTGTTGTGACAGCCACCATACTCCTGACTCCTCCAGAAAAGCACTAAGTGAAGCTCAGCAAATACTACTAGTAGTGGCAGCACAGTTCTGGACTTTCCAGCTTCCGATTTCAGGACTTTCCAGCTTTTCCATAAGCAAAAGTGCTCTAGCAAGCAGCTCACGAGTAGCAACCTTGCTCCCACCAGCCGTCCAAGGCTCCTACTCTGTTCTTACTACAGATGCTAAATTAAGCCCTGTGTCCCTTTCCGATCCACCTCCTGTCCCTAAGAAAATACACGGGATTGTTTATTTTGGTATTAGCTGATCTGGCCGGGCAGTGTCTGCTTTACGCACCGGTTAGTTCTCCAGTGCTTGAAAGAAAGACGAGACAACAACAAACCAGACCCAAGTTTACAATCTAAAAATGAAAGTCCATTTTTCCTCTGCCTTCCTTCGGCTTTATGCCTGAAGGAAAAAAAAAATCACCAGCAAAAGAGTACAAAAAGGCTGAGATCTAGGTTGCACTCACAGATGGCAGGGACAGGACCAGGGCTGCTTCTCGACAGCTACACCACCCACCTGACGCATCGAGGTTGTTTTCCACGTTCATTTGCTCCTGGCCTGCTCCTTCACATTGTTATAGGCTTAACAGAATCGTTGCTTGGTCCCAGGCAAGCACCCCTCCCAGACCACTTGCTGTCAGTCAAAAAAGGGGCCTGATAAGCCCTGCATTTGCATATGTATTGAGAGGCATTTCCAAAGGCACAGCCAGGGAAATGGCCTTGCTGAATACCGATGCTATCTGAGAATGACAACTATTCAAGTCATTTTACAGCTTCACTACCTAAGTGGAGAGATCAGGCTTGTCTGCATCTTTACAAGGATTATTAGCTTTAAAAGTGCTGATCATATCCGTTGCACCCTCAGAAATGAAGCTGCACAGGTTCTCAGGAAAAGAGTTTCGGTACTTCCCACAGAGACCACCTTCCACAGGAATCCCAGAATGAGAAGTCACTAAAAGCTAAGGTCATGTCTGAAATTCTCGAGCCCTTATTCCTTCTTCCGATACAGGAGATGAGAAGGGGTGCAAAGGCAAGCACGGAAATACGCACGTGCAGATGCTCTGACATCTCTCCCTACACTTACCCTACATAGGGTAGGACATGAGACTGGGCTCTCAGTCCCCTCCAAATGATACTGCTGGGCACAGTCCCACACACAGTGTTTGAGAAGGGCAGTGAGGACCGAGCTGTGCAAGTAGACACTTTCCTCTTTGTGCAGACAGGGATGACTTTGAATTCCAGATGGGGTTCACAGTCCTCACCCCGGGTTTAAGGGACAGCTCTGAGGCTGTGGTGATGCCTCGTGTACTCAAGAGCCCTGGGTTACCAGATTAATTCAACTAGCTTTGTCCCAGTCAGCTATCAATACCTAAAACGGACATGGTCTAAGGTTCACAAACCAGAACTGTGAAGCCCTTCTGTCCCAAAACAGTAATAACACATTCAATAACTGCCATGTGTTCTCCACGTTGCCTCTGTGGAGAGCAATGCTTTAGGAAAATAAAATCAAGTCACGTCATAAGCAGAAGCTATCTGTAGATTTACAAACCAGATACTTCTGATTTACACAGCACTAGAACAGAGAGATTAAACAAATTCCACGCCAAACATTTAAAGATGCTTGCTGTACCCTGCACCATCTGGTGACTGGATCACCCTTGAAACCGGCAATCCCTGACTGCTGTGCGAGGTGGTCAGAATGTCTCCAGCTGTGAGTTGAGACATAGAGCTGCAGCAACAGGACCACAAACAGCAAATTCATGGATGAACACATTACTTGTGAACTGAGTTGATCAACCCAGCATGCCCTCAGATCTCTTGGGACATAAAGACTTAACATAAATCACCAAAAAAAAAGAAAAAAAAATAGACCGGCAAAAGCTCTGGGAGCTGAAAGCATGGTTATCTGGTAAACATATCCACTGCTGACATCAATCAGAGCCAACCTCTGGGGCTTCATCCCCCTCTCCGCGCTTAGAGAAGGGAAAAGGCACCCCAATCACAAAACAGTCCTCTGTGGTTGGACAAGAGGTTTAAGAACATTAAAAGGAGTCTTATATTCAAGAATTTATTAGGTTGGTGCCTGGATTGATTCCTATTCAACCCTCTTGGACAAATTACTCCTTCTAGAAGTCAAGTATTTGGTCTTGTTGGTTTCAAAAGAGAAAAAAAAATCTCCATTTTAAAGACATTCCAATATTATCACTTTAATGCCTGATGACTATTACACAACAGGAGAAACTTTGCTTGACTATGAACTTCCAGAGGAGGTTTGGCACGATTTCACTGTGGAGTTTGTTTCTAACTTTAATGACAACGAGCCTGAACAAAATTGTGAGTACAGCGTCCCTTCAAGAGCAATCTCTTCTCTACAAACAAAACTCCTCTTTCTGAAGCGGAGCTGGAGGAGAGCCACAGTTGCACCTCTCTACAACTGCTAAGCACATCACAGCCAGCCTGCCCTAAGAGCCCGTGGAGCTAACAGGTGATGATGCTCTGTGGGACAGACTGGCACTTTCATCAGATGCTTCCAAAAGCTCATCCCAGGCTCTTTATCAATGTTATCAAACTAGCAAACAAACAAGCCAAAAATAAACAAAAATATTTAAAAGGGGAGAGAGAGCAGGAAGAGTGGAAACACAATAAGTGTTTATTTAACCCTGAAAACTCATGCTGGTTTTTGTCAAAAAAGAAACGCAAAACAAACAAACAAAACAAAACAGCAACCCTGCAGATAAAAGAGGCTTCAACCCTCAACCCGGGACATTGATAACACCAGTCAAGGGGCACCACCACACCCCATCCCCCTCACAGGTGCCCCTCCCCGGCCCCCGGGGCTGCTAAAGAGGTCACCAAGGATGGGTAGGGTTGGGAATGGCAAGGACCCCTCCTTCCCGGAGTCCCTCTCCCCGCCGCCAAGGGGGACCGGACACGCAGGGGGAAGGGGCGCCGAGCCAGCAGAGCGGGGGGAAGGGGGGCAGGGGCTCACCATTGAGGCCGTTCGGGATGCTCCGGTGGTGAAGGGGCGCGGACAGGTCATCCATAGACCTCCGCATGGCCCCGGCCTTGCTGTCGCCGGCCTTGTGGTGGTGGAGGTGGTGGTGATGGTGGTCGGGGCTGCCCGCGCTGCCCGTGCTGGAGGTGCTGCTCCCGTCCCCCACGTCCCTGGTGGCCGAGCCGCCGTTGAGGTTGGTCAGGCTGGCCTGGCTGTCGATGGAGCTCCGCGAGCCGGCCCCGCTCCGCTCCTCGTCCAGCATCAGCACCATCTCCTTCAGCTCCACGTTCTCCCGCAGGAGGGTCTCCTGCCTCGCCTCCAGGTCCTTCAGCTTCTGCTGGTACATGCCCACCTCCTTCCACATCACGCTGGCCGTGTGCCTCCCGAAGCGCTGCCATTCCCTTGACAGCTTCTTGCCTTTTTGCCGGTCGTCGTCCAAGAAGCAGCAGAGCTCCCGCAGCTCCTGGTTGTCGTCCTGCAACTTCTGATTCACCTCCTTCAGCCCGCGGATCTCGTGCAGGTGAAGCTGCAGCCGCCGGTTCACGTCTTTCATCAAGTTGCCGTGTTCCACCATTAAGTTCATCTTTTCATTCTCCACTTTCCTTAGTCTTTTCACCAGCTCTTCCTTGCTCCATCTCAGCATCTCCTCTTCTGAAATTTTGCTCAGGTCTTCTTTAGACCCTTCCAAGGAATTTTTTGCCATCATCTGTGCCTAGCCTGCGTTTGCTCTCACTGGGTAACAAATGGTTGGGGTTATTCGGATTATTTCTTTCGCTTGATTTCCTGGAACTAAAATTCACTGCAGCATCTCAGGGAAGAAATATTATAGTTCTCCGTTGAGCTTTGGACATGTAAGAGGAGCAACGCCGGACTGGAAATTCTGCTCCCCCATAGACCCCATAATAATAATAATAATAATAATAATATAATAATAATGATAAAAAGAAACCACAAACCAAAGGAGGTTGGGGGGGAGGAAAAAAAAAAAAAGGCGCCCCCCCTGCTCCGGGGCCTGGGGGCGACAGGTTATCCGGGAGCCAAGCGCTGCCCGCTCCAAGCGAAGCCTCCGCAGGGATCGGTCAACTTACCCTGGGCAAAACAACTACGCGGCGGCCGCCCCCCCGTTCCCGGGCGCTCCGTCCACTTGTCCTCCCGTTCCCCCCCCGCGCCGCTCCCGCCGCTCCCCGCCGAGGGGACCGAGCACGGCGCCCCCGCCGCCGCCGCCGCCGCTCGCCCGCAGCCCCGCGGCGATGTGGGGCCGAGCCCGGCGCGGTGGCGGCCGATGCCGGTGCGGCGCTGCCGAGGACCGGTGGGGGAGCCGGCGCCTTCCCGGAATGGCTCAGCCCTCGGGAGGGAGGGAGAGAGCGAGCGAGCAAGCGAGGGAGGCGGAGGCGGGCGGCCGCGCCGGGGCTTGGTCCCACCTCCTGCCGGGCAGGGCGGTGCGGCCCTGCCCCAGCCGAGCCGAGCCGAGCGGCGGGGAAGGAGAGCCGGCTGCTGGCGGCGGAGCGGAGGGAGCCGAGCTTGGCCAAGACGATCCGAGCCGCCCCCTTGGCTGCCGGGCTGGGCGCTGGCCGGGCCCGGTGCGCCGCGCCCGCCCCAGCTCGGGTTACCGGAGCCTCGGCCGCCGCAGCCAATGCGGGGCCGCCTGGCGCCTTCGAACGGCAGGTACAAAGGGACGGGGCCGCTCCCTCCGCCCGCCCCGCCGTGCCCTGCCGTGCCCTGCCCGCCCCGGCTCACCGCTGCGCCGCCCCCCGTATCTTCCACTCTGCTCCTTGCCTTTTTTTGTTTGTTTGTTTGTTTTTGTTGGTTTTTTCACGGTTTTTTTTTAACGAAAGCTACCGGAGAGAACCTCATCCTGGGAAAGGGTGGGGTTGGACAGGCAGGAAAACGCGCCCGCCGGGCGGCCCGGGGAAGCGGCGCCGAAGCGGCCCCGGTCCCGCTCTGTCCAGACGCGGGGAGGGACCCGGAGCCGCGGGAGCGGAGCGGGATCTCCCGGAGCATCTCCGCTGCCGCCGCCTCCCGCTCAGGGCTTTGTCACCGGGGCCCGGCCCCGCGCCTCCCTGCCCGTCTGCCCGACCGCCCCCTGGGGCGGCCGCCTTTGTCCTCGGGTCCTTCCTGCATCGGCAGGTTGAAGGAGTCGGCTCCAGGATCCCTGCCGCCTCTCTGCTCCCGGGAGTGGCATATTCCTTTAGACCTCAGTAGTGCGGGAGGAAACTGCCCTAAGACGCAGATAATGCTTATTCCTCGGTAAAATCTGCCCAGCTTCTGGTGTTCCTTCTGCGAGGAAGCCCGCGTGCCAGCATCCCTTCTGCACACATTGGACAGAACCTAGTAAAGGGTATGAAAAGTTCATAAAGTGAATTTCCTAGACAACACGTGGGCAGATTTCCTATATCTTTGCATCACATCCCGTGAATTTCAGTCTAATGCACTTTTCCTTGGTCTATGCTATCTCTCTGTGGGCTGCTTTTTGGCCAGTATCACACTGTGAAAATTAAAGATGCACCAGGTCACAGCATGAGTCCTTAAAAAGCCCCAGGGAATTGCCAGCTTTGTGTTCCTGAGGAACCTGAGTAAATGGTTTGACTCTAGGGTTAATCCAGCGTAACCTCAGGGTTTCTGACCACTAGAAAGCTGGTCAAGACACCCTCTAGCTATAAAGAAACATCAAATCCGATGCCAGAGCGTGGGATGCAGAGCATATGGCCTGTGCATAGAGGGAACATTGGAGCAGAGAGGGAGGGAGGATTGCAACTTCTGCCTTTAGGTGTTGTCTTCCTCAGTCTCAGTCGGTAAAACTGCAGTTTCTTCATGTTTTTCTGCACAAGCCTCAGTTCCTGGATTTCTGAGCCCAGATATACCCTGGGCAAACTAAAACAACTGCCTGTTCCCTACTGAAGTAAAACAGCAGAGCTGCTCTGCTCCTGGGGCGGTTCATGCCATCTGTAGGCACTGTAGTCCCTTTTCTCCTGAGGAAGCTATCCCATTATTATCAAGAGGGTAAGAGGAGCTTAGGACAGAGCATGGAGACTAGTTCACTTCACATGGAATTTGCAGGTGGTGGATTCCTGGTAACACACTGCACAGACATGAAGATGTGAAGAGGGCAGTCTTCCCCTAGCACAAACACACACTGGGGTAATTCCCTAGAAAGGAGGGAATCACATTGTACAGCCACTGGTGAGGCCTGCTGTCTTCCTTCACAGGCAATCACTCTGAGCAGATAAATCAGGGGCCACCCAGGACCAGAACTGTGCTCGGACCTGGGTTCCCATCTGAGTGACAGCTCTGCAGAAGGTTCAGTCCTGGCCATGGCTGGTCAGGCTCTCCTGAGGCTGCCATCTCAGCAGCAGGGTCAGCCCTTGGGACATGGAACAGGTGTCCATGCCGAGAGGTCACTGCTTCTGGGGTATGGGACCCCTCTGACACGTCTCAGACAGGCCATGGCCAGCGTGGCTTGGGATCAGGCTGTGTCCCATCTCCTGCTTCTCACCAGCCCGAGCCACAGCTTGTGGCTACATTGTGTCTATAAGGCACCCAGGCATTTTTTGAGCCAAGCCTTTTATTTACAAGGTTTTAATCACATCCTTCCCCACAGGAAGTCGAAAGTGCTTCTCCCAGACCCTCCCAAGCACTGATCTGACTACCAGGTCCCTGGCTGGTGGCCAGGAGAAGGAGGAGCAAAGCAGGGGGACACTACAGAGCAATTGTTCATCATTGACTGAAGTCAAAAAGGGAGGGAAGACTCCAGCATCTGCATCACAGACACAGATGATGCTACACCGTGGCGGTGCCCAGCCTGGGCAGTTTATTACTGGGCCTGCCTGATGTTTGCTTCATCAATTTCCCAAGAAAAGCTGTCTTTCCTAGGTGAAACCTTTCAAAGCTTGAGCATTATTGATGCTTCTGCAGAGACTGAGCCCAGCAGACAGGGGGGCTCCTCAGAGGAAGTGAGGAGATTATTAATATCCACAGAGGAAGTCCCTGTGATGATTAAGACTTGTTTTCAGTATTCAGTGGGTATATCTGTGCTTTCAGAAATGTTAACACCACAGATCCACCCTGATGCCGTCCACAAGGGGTTTGCTGTCCATCTGGTGCCCAGGTGGCTGTTGAAGCATGGTGACCTGCTGTGTTTGGGCATCCAGAGGCCTCTATGCTCAGGAGGTGGCATTGAAGCTGCCTGGTGTCCAGATGGTGCCTGGTCCTGATGAGTAACCCATGAAAGACTCCTCTACTAGCAATGAAGAGAGCAGGATGGGGTGAGTTTTAGTGAATGTGACCTGAGTCACATGGATACTATGTATGATCACCTGTACTGCTCCTTTATCTTCCCTTCAAGGTGAGCCTTACACTGCAGTAGAGAAAAATCCCTTCATCTTGGAAAAAGCAAGGCAGCAGTGCTAAAGCAGAGATATCAGAAAGGGTCTGTGGCCCAGGAGATCTATGGGCACAGTGGAACTGGGGGCTGGGTTGAGATAGGTGTTTAAATGCTTTGATAGCTTGGAGGGAAAGGACTAGGTCAGTGCAGCTTTTATGATCAATAACAAACCCAGTGTTGCAAAGCAGATTTTTAATCAACACAAATAATACATAACATTGGGGTATTTTTGATGGGTTTGTGGTTTTAGTTTCAGCGTACAAACCCCGTTTCCCAGAGTTGTTCAGAATAAGTTCCTCGTGCCAATTTAGCTGAAGTGTAGGAGCAGTTGGTAAACAACACGCTATGGATTCCCTCTTGTTACATCTGGCCATGGGGCCTTCTGCAAGCTTCCAGTGAAAAACACTTTTAATATGCATGTTATCTTAAGTTTTTGATGCTCATGTAAGACAGCATCAAAGCCTATCCCTCGCATTGAATCAGATGGACGTTTCACCCCCTCTTCAGTCAGGGATAAAATTCTAAAGTGAATTATAGCAAGATAAGAATTTTAGAAAAATAGCACAACAACCTACTGGGTAAAATATTCTTGCTGTTAACTCCTGAACTCAGCAGGTGATGCACAAAAAAATGAATTTGGTCCCTGATAGAACACAGCAATACACAGTCTCATTGAAGTCTTACCAAAGCATTCCCTCTACAGGGATACATCAGTATTACAGAAGACACCACCACAGCTCAGGGCTGTGCTGCCGCTTCTCCCACTTCCCCGGAGAGGGGTGACTCTCCCAAAGCCCACTCATCAGGTGTGGGAGTGGGCAGAGGGGCAGGATTAATCCCAGTGAGACTCTCCCAGGTCCTTGGTTTTCCAAGGCAGCCTAGGAAACACACACGGCTGCCTCTGGATCAAGACCACGCTCCAGTTTACATGCGCTAGGGACCCATCTCGTAGAACACATACTCCATGAATCATTTACATGGGTTATAAATCCTCTGTGGCATTGGTGCTTTCTCATAAATCAGAACCAAGGACTAATCCTTGATTAATGTTTTGAAATAGAGCATTCAGATTGTGACAGTGGGAGCTCTCCTTTGTGAGACAAAGCTGTGCAATAACAAAAAATGTGCAGTGCTCCAAATCTCTGCATTCAAGACAGGCACCTCGCTTCCACCCTGATTAAGCAGTATTTTCAGGCAGAACACTTTTCCAGGTAGCAGCTACCTGAAGAACTGTCATGCATCATTCTTCCTTCTTTTCCCAGATCAGCTGAGCCTTCCTGTGAAAAGCCTTCATGCCTCCATTTGCCCATCTGGCTGAGCAATGAGGAAAACGCAGTCTCTTGGAAGATTATGAAGCACTCCTTAATGCTGGCTTCTGGCAATATAGCTGGGCCATCCAGTTCATTCACTCTCCTTATGAAAATGGTATGTTTTAGTGGAGGATTTCATCTTGTGTCCACAAAGCCTTTTTCTTCTGTGCCCTGAAACTGCTAGCAAAATTTTAAAATGCATCAGCTTGTTTCAAAGATTTTAGGATATTCGGAGAATTATGGTTGTGACCAGCAAACTCTTTGCCTTGCCATAACAGCAGGTCCTCCAAAAGACATAAGCAGTAGCCTCTAAACATTTCCACAAAGAGCTGTGTTCAAACTGGAGACCAGCAGAGATGAAGAGCTGTTCCTTGAAGGAAGGCAGGGGAGGTGTGTGCTCAAGATGTGCCTTAAAGTCTGTTTTCCAGTCCTGTCTCAAAGTGTCCTGCATTCACATGTTGGGTCCAGATCTGCTCCATGCAGGCACTCTCACAGGGCTGATGGAGCAATACCAGGTCTTAGTGGCAGCTACAGAGTGGACATACATAGCATGTTTGAGTCAAAAAGAAAAAGCCCATAAAAATCCCCTCACCTACAGTGCTCAGCACAACTTTGTTTTCATGCAAGTGCCTAACCATTTCATGCAATACAATAGAGTTTTTTCACCTCATCCCTGATCTGTATGTTGGTAAAGGACTGGAATCTAAATTCTAACGAGCAATAGGCAATGCTGATCCTACGTGGGGGCTGCAGGTGATTGACATTTTCCAAACTCATACATAATAACTAGAGCAAAAATTTCGCTGCTAATTTAATGTGTGGTGGGGATCCAACTTCATTGTGCAGTCAGAAGGTTGCACACAATATCAGAGCAATTTTTTTTTAAGTGTTAAGAAAAATCTCAAATTCCTCTTACAGTGTTTGAATCATCAGAATCACCCTGTGCCTGTGAGTTGAGGCTGTGTGCTGGTCAACTGAGTCACAGTCTCAGTGACACTGAGACTTGGGATCCAAGTGTGTGTCAAGAAACAAAAATTTGATAAAACCTCTTCTGAATAGGTAAGAAATCAGTCAGTAGCAGGAACAGAGAGATAGGCAGAGTGGTTCAAAGTCCTGGCCCCTGTATTGTCTCTGCCAGTGGCAAATACCAGATGCTTATGAGAATACTGTGAAAAACCTCCCCATAGGGTGAGTTTCCTCCTCTCTGCCATCTGGTACCACTTGGCTTCTTCCCAGAAGCATTAAGGTTTACATCACTTCCAAAAATATTTACTATCCTACCTAACATGGGAAGAAGGCCAGAGAAAGCTTGATACGTCTTTGCCTTTTGTAAATACTCCTTCATAAATAGTTGATCTAACAAATAGATGGGAAAAATGGAAGGTAAGAATTTACATCTGCCTTGGCATCACTAAACTGCACCCCTCAGTTACCCTGACATCGGGGTGCATCATCGAGGACAAATTCTGCCCTGGTTAAATGCCGAGCTCACAGGAGGGGTCTCTATGTATCTGGAGGCAGAACTTGCTTCCCGCAGACCCAGGAACTTGCAGGAGTTTATTTTGCAAGACAAAAACAGTCCTAATGTTTGTAATGTTTATAGCTGCAACTCTCCTGGGTAAGCAGCACCCAGCCATTGCACAAGGCCCAGGAAACTCCAAGGATTTAAACCTGCATCATTTAAGCCATTGGCGATTTAAACACTGGCTTTGCCGAGAGTATATTACGTGGATTTTTTTTTTCTTTGGCCATCTCTATTCTTGTTCTTCTTGCTCTAACAACCCCTCAACAAATATTTTAGAGAAGTAGAGTGAGTGCTGTTCCATGCTTGGCAGTGAATCTAGAAGAGTTTCACCCAAATTATCTTTTACATCATTGGTTTAAAAACAGGAGAAAAATTAACATGAGGGTAGAAAAATTATCAATACAGTTCTCAGGGAGCATTCTGTTTCATGGATAGCGGTTGTAGCCCAATCAGCCTCTGATCTTGGCAGATTGCCCCCTAACAGCCCATGACCTGGGGGATGCAGCAGCCCCTGGGCTATTCTGGGCTGCTCATTCCACATGCATCCTCCTTTTCCCTGGCACAGCTCTGTGCTTGGGCTCAGCACTGCTGGCTACAGTACAGACACCTTGCTATTCAAGCAGATGAGGCCATTGGTATAAGCAGCATGAGGTCGATGAAACCTGAGCAATTCTGCAACAGAGAAAAGAGGCGACGTTACACTATCCCCTTATCTTCATTACACTCTAATTTCTTATTTCCAAATGAATAAATGACCTTTTACATGTACTGAGGCACCAGGGACTTAAAAATATCCAGTTTTGTACTATAAGCTAGGCCTGTTGGTACCCTTTACTCAGTGATAAAGAGTATTTTCTGCTTGCAAGACAACAATGAGGACCTAATTTTGCCTTTTATAGCTCACTGAAACCACTGGGATTTTATAGCAGATAAGAGAGGAGAGTCATGCCCTAAAATGCTGACACCACTTCTATATATCATAGAGATATTTGAATAATTCATAGTGTCAAGCAGCGCAAGTTAAAGGAACAGTGGCATAAGTGACAACATCCAGTTTTAGTACATTCTGCACAAAAATTAATACTCCACAAATTTCTTTCTTACACAAAATCTGTCATTTTCCTTTCCAAGGAAAAACTGCAACAGTGTTACAAAATGCAGGGTGATACAACAAACACGGGATTTCCTTTTGATGGGACGCATTACCCCTCACCTTTGCATTGTGTGGTATTCGAAAGGGAATGAAATTAAATTGGGCCCGGATTGGAAAAAGGGACAATAAAAAGTATCCTCCCTCTCAGGCTCATTCTGGCACAGAGATGTTGCAGAAGACCCCGGGTTGCTGTCACAGGTCTCCAGGCTATGGATCCTTTTCTGTTCCTGATAACGACTTCCTTTCAAAACAATTAAGTTGAAAGCAAAGGCTGCAGATTAGCTGTTTATGCTGCTGGTTCATCAGGGATCCCGGAATTCTGAGGATGTTTTGGATCAAAGCCAGGCCCTTTTCCAAAGGGCCTTTACCATCACACTGAATTGAATGAGGGAAAGCCCTCCGGGAAATCACGCTGGCAATTCAGATATAAATGTAGCACTTCCAGCTTGTCTTTTCTTGCGTGTGTGAAACTAAAAAAAAGTCCTCTGGACTTTGCAGATGTGTTTTCTACTTTATGCTTCACACCCCTTAACTTGGATCAGTGACCCTTGCTGGGTCTGATATTTCGGGCTGGATGCTGGGCAAGGGATGCCTTGAGAACCCTGGTACTTTGCCAGCTCCAGGGTGTGGGGCTGGGGACTGGTGTGATGTGCCCTGCACACATGAACCAAGCAGGAAGTTGGTGTCATTTTAGACCTCCTGACAGGTGATCCTCTCAGTCAACACACCAGTTGGCACGGCTGACATCTCCTTCCTGGCCTGGGTGACTGCAGCAGGTCCTGGTGGCCTCTCTACATTCTGCCCACATCTGCTGCCACTGCCAGACATGGTCCCATTACCAAACAGGGATGACATCTGAATATAAAGTCCAAGTGGGTTGTGGGGCTCAGACTGCCATGGTGAGGTGATGCCCCTTTCCCAGCATGGCAATGGCTGTCATTAAATTTCTTGCACCCCATCACCAGCATGATGAAGCCTTCCCCACGGGTCAGTGGATCACAGCAACACTGGTCTGGATTGGGCTTTTCCCTCCCTCAAGCAGGTTGCTGTGCCTTTGTATTCACTGCTTATTATCTGAACGTGGTTGTTTACCTTCGCTCCAAACCCTCCCCTCTCAGCGGCCCACATTATTGTCCATGGCAATCGTTGTTCCCACAGAAGTAAAACTCTGAAAGTGAGGAATTAATTGCCTTAGGGCTCTGATCATTTTTAGTGGTGCGGAGATAATCCATCAGACACAGGAATCATTCCAGCGCCAAGCAGCCGGAGCAGCAAAGATCCCCATATTTATAATCTTATTTTTAGTCTCTTCTCTTCATTTCCAGAGTAGACCAACTCAAAGATTTACGTTTTGGGTACAACTCGAATTTTGCTTTGCAGATACTACTTTCAGCCATGATGCACATTGATTTTGATGGCATGCAGGATGTACCAGGCCTCATTGATCAGTTCTGCTTGCACATTTGAGCTTATTTGTTGTAGTCCCTGCTTTGCCTTCATTAGAAGTAAATGTAATGCTCAGGAAAGTTTCCAGAATTGACAAATCTGGAAACCAAAGTTCCAGCTGAACAGATCGAATCAAAGTAAATTTATTATATGCCCCTGCAGCTTAACCCTATGTCCTTTATGTCAGCCTTATTGCTGGGATCACCAACAGCATCACCCTTGAGAACCAGTCCTATTGATGATGATCCTCTGGTCTGGTTACCTGCCTGTTAAAATGTGTAGTGGCTTGAACAACCCTCCTGATACTTCCAGCTGGGCCCTGTGGAGTTCAGCTCTGCTGACTGATGTAACTGGCCTTCTCCTGAGCTGGGCTGGCCTTCAGCTGGAGCTCAAGAGTAGAAAATATGGCAAAGTGGTGGCAGACGGTGTAGTGCAACACAGGAGTAGCACACAGTGCCACCAGCAGAAGACTGGATCCAGTTTGCACATAAAGCTTCCAAACTTTACCTTAACCTTACTTAATTCAGTAAGTCTATCTTTGGATTAGAAACAGTGCCAAGCACTGAATTTCTCTGTGTCAAGAAAAAGAGTAGTTATATGGTACTTCTGTTTTGGTTGCAGTTGAGGGACCTGAAGAGAATAGTGAAGGAGTGTGGGAAAGGAAGTTTTCATACTGGACTGGGAGGCACATTTCTGTGCAAACCCTGTGTGTGGAAGTAATGAAAAGAGAGAGGGGGATAAAAAAAAAAAAAGAGATGGAAGTTTCCTTGGTAGGAAATTCAGGACTGGTATCTAGGTTAGACCTAAGTCCATCTCAGAGAGGCAGAAAAATATCCCCCAGGCACCATCCTAATGCCTGGGGAGCAGAGAGCAGTGACCGGAGTCTGTCCTGATCCTCCTTCACATGGAACAGCCCCCTCAGTCACTTGGTATTTGCTCACCACCCCCTTGGGTCTGTCTGCTGCTATCTGCTCCCAGAACCATATCTGTGATCTGTGTGAGATTTGTGATGGCAAAAGAGCTGCACGTCCCTTTCCTGCCCCCTCAGTTGCTGAGCATGTCGATGTCTTGCATGGTTTGCTGCATGGAAGGACTGATGTTGCTGCTTTTGTGCAGATCATCCAGAGCAAATAGTTCCTAGTTGCTAGTCTGGTGTCCTTGAGAGACATGCTGATCAGGGAGGAAGCCTTTGTGCAGTCAGTGCTGTTACCCTGCATGCGCTGGAGTCCACAAATGGGGACCACAGAAATGACTGCCATACAAACTGTAACAGCAATAGTAACGTGCAGAGGATTTCAGAGACATGCCAACTCCTCTTCTTACGCCTCATCACCAACATCAGCTGCATTTCCCTAGTTTTAACCCCTGAGCAAAGGTCTCTCCTCACTGCTGGGGGCTGGGGCAGAGGCAAGATGGGCTGTGGGAGCCACAGGTCAGTGCTGCCATCCCTTCCCCTTCCTGCACACAGTCAGGCTTTTGTTCTTCACTCCACTTACCTGACCTGACAGACTGGAAAAGCCGCCGTGGGGCCTGGGAGGGGACCCTGCCCACTATTGAGCACCAGCCCTGCTGGAAGCAGCATCCCCACCAGAGCAGGAGGTGCTCATTTCCATAGGCAGAGCTCAGCATTGCCAGGTTGGAAGCAGAGAGAAGGGGAAAAAGGAAGCTGCAAGGGCTATTTTTGCAAGCAGTGTCTTCAGGTAACAGTTCATTGCCATTTCTATCCTGCAAACATGTTGTTTTTGAGCTTCTAAATACAGCTTGGCTAGTGCTCACTACTGAATCTGGATCAGATTCTGATAAATTGAAGCCAAAACCAACATGTGTTTGGCTGCTGATATTTTCATGTATTTTCTTAGAGGCAGATTATTTTGCAATCCTTGTACTTATCAGGTACATTGGGCAGGTAAGTCTAGTCTTTTTAGTTTCACTGGGTGAGCTGAATCCTCTGTTGGGATAAGTGGGAGCAGCTCAGCTAGCTGGAACAGATTTTATACCTGTCTTAAATTTGGTGCCACTTCCTCTGACCTACAGTTATTTTTTAAAGGCCATACATAAGACTTTCAGCCCCTTTCCCACTTGGAAGTACACTGGGCACTGGGATACAAAGGAATGAGGGAGCGTAGGAGCCCACAAAGGGGATAGAGCCCACAGTACATCCCTGTCACTCAGCAGCCTGCCCTAGCACTTTTTGGGTGCAGGAGGGTGCTTTTAGGTGCTGGGGAGATGTACCTTTGCAAACTTCTTCCAACGCAGGACACGCTTTAAATCCATGATTTGGACACTAATCTGCCGTGAGAGAGTGAGGTGGCTCAAGGGACTGTCAGTAATGAGATACGAGCCCTTTGTCTCTGGTTTACTGGTTCAAACCCAGGTGAGATAGGGAGTGACTGGGAGTCATTACTGTCTGACAGCTGCTAAATGGTTGGTGTCAATCGGGTCGGGTATCCTTGGTCAACTTTCTCATTAACGGGTGTCCATATCTCAGCACTACAAGGAGAATCCAATTATCAGCCTCATCCCTGACAGTGATTTAGTAGATGTAGGAACACATTACCTAGTCACCAGTATGAGTTTGGAAGTATAGTCCCAGCCAGGAGTGGGGTGTGCTGATGGAGGAAAAATGTTTTATGCTAAACTGCCTCTTCCCTCCACTGCCTATGGACAGAAGGGTTAAGTCTTTGGAGATGCCAAGCCTTGTTGTTTCAACAACTTTACAAACTCGTACTCTTTACTGTGATGGTGCTAAAATACTCTAACAGTCTTCACTTAAATCTTGGGGTAATTATCCCTGCCCTTCCATAGTGCTGTGCAAGGCAAGATGGCAGATCTGTATCTACAGCAGCCAGACAAAGAGAAGACAAACTAAGGAGACTTCTTTTTTTTTTTTTAATCACATCATTACAGTATTTTAAATATTAGGCTAATAGTTTTATTTAAAAACAAACAAAAATACAATGCAACACTAGAAGTTTAAAAATCTCAGAACTGCAACTTTTATATGTTTGCATTTGACAACCAAAATGCAAAAGGCTTGGTACAGCAAGAAATGCAACTACTTACTGCAAATATTACTGCAAATATTGCTTTTGCTAAGTGAAAGTAAGACTTGCCTTCACTTACAGCATGATCAGTCTTCAATGAATTTTAAATTCATAGGATGGCAAAAGTGAAATTAATTTGCAGTTGATAAATGAGATCAGATTTTTTTTAAATGAAAATCATTATGTTAACTAATTATATCATTATTTAACACTAAGCTTATGATGAGAGGGCAATCTGGTGCCAGAGAGAGCTGAATATTTCCCCTTCTCAGGCTCCATCTTACAATCCTGCATAACTTTGGTTCATACTTTGGTTATGAACCTAACACACAGCAGTTACTGCAGGGAAAAAGTGGTCAGCAAGTGAAAGCTGTTACCTGTCCACATGCTGCTTCATTAGCAGAATCACCAAATGAGATCCAGGCCTCAGACTAGTCATTGTTTTTTAACCTACTATATAGGAGCAGCCAAATCTCGCTGAAGAACTGCAGGGAAGTGTCTCACCGCAGCAGGCATGCTTGGTGGGTGATACTTAAAACTCTGCTGCCCCTGAGCTGAGCAGCCCATCATATAAGGGGCAGCATTCGTGGACTAGGTGATCATTGTAGGTCCCTTCCAGCTGAAGTCCTCTGGTCTGTCACATTTTGTGCATATCTGTAACAGTGGTAGCTCATGTCCAGTGCAGGAATAATGTCGAATGGCTCAAAAGCACTTCTAAAATAAATAGAGGAGACAAATCATTTCTACTACAGAAAAATCAACGAGGAGTGAAAATAGAATGACCATTTATACACCATTTATATGGTCCTTTTTTACTTTTTACTTCTTAGTGGAAGCTAAAAGCAGAGCTTTGGTTTTTATGTCACTAACTAGGCTTAATCACCACTAAGAAGGGTGATTTCCCTGTAACTGGGATTGCCAAACAAAAGCTGAATTCTCTGTGAAAATGAGGGGGAAAAGGGAAATAGAGCAGGATGAGAGGAGAGGGTCTGTGTTACCTGAGGCATCAGAAGGGAGGCACACTGAAGCTTGCTTTGCAAAGTAGGCTCTGCAGGACAGACCAGCATGAGGTGCTGGCAGCAGGAGATCCCTGCATCACCATCTCACTCATCCTCACTGCTTTTGGGAAGAAAGACCCTCACCTGCAACTGGAGACTAATAGGAAAGTTTCCAGTTTGGTTTTCTTTCTTTTACACTACTACTGTAGGAATTACTTTAAGGCAAGTTATGTTCCTGCAGCCTTGGCAACACAGTAGTTAGAGTGATCATAATACAATTATTACTCTATGAGAAAATGAAATCAGCCATAAGTCCGATGACACTGTTATCAGTGTCCAAGCTGATTGTGTTATAACAATGGAACAGATAGGGAAAAATTATTTGCCTTTTTTCAGTGTGTTTTATTTGGTATAATTTAAATTCTCTTTTTGTAGTCTTAAAAGAAAGACACAATTTTTATAGATATATATTTTTTTGTGTTTAGTAGTGTGTAAAATAACCCTTAATGCATTCCTTATTCTTCACAAAACCCCCATACTGCTAATTGGGTGATCAGATAAAATTCTTACTCACACCCAAACAACTATAAAAACAATTTATTTACAACTGCAGTCCTACTAAAATTAAAATCAAGTGTGAGAACTGCTTCTTTCTGAAGGTCTCTGAATGTCCTTCGAGTTTATAATAAGTTCTCATGGGACACATGAATTCATGCCCTTAATCCATTCTGACTTTAAAAGTCCGTCTTCTTTTATGGAATGTCTCATTATACAAGCTTCAGCAAATGCACTTCCATCACTTTTCTCTGAAGTCTGTTTAATATAACATCTTCTGAATTATTTAATGGGCAAATATATGGATTAAATAAAGCAAACACATCTACCAGAGCTTCTATATGCCTGACAACTTTTGACCAAAACTTTCAGTCTTCCTACAGCTGTCATATAAAATCCCTAAACCTGAGAGCAGGGCAGCATTATGGTCTCTGTGCCACAGCATAGCCATACCTAAAGCTGTGGCAACAAGTCCTTAGGGATACCTCCCTCCCTCCCCACCTGAAAGAGTGGCAGATCCCAGAAAAGGAGCAAGTCAGAGATCAGACCATGGAAAACCATCTTGAGGCTAACAATGGTATCAATCAGAGCAGCTTTCACCTTACCCCAGTGTGAGATGTGGACTGGACGGGTAGACCCAGAGGTCATGTCCACCCATTTCTCTGCCCTAGTGCTCCCCTCTCTCTGCTGTGTGATTTTCCTCTTCAATCACAGCTCTTTTCTTATGGCTTACATTTTGTTCAGTGCTCTGAAATTCAGTTCTAGATTGGATTTCCGTGTTTTGGAGTGATATATAGTCCACAGTGAATGTTTACCCATCTAAGTGTAAGCCAGTCTGGAGTCTGCCTCTGATTAATTTGAATTTAAATCTGCATTTCATTTCTCCTGACCTTTGAAATCTCCCTCATGGCTACTCATCAGGAAACCTTGATATGATAAATTAGAAATTCTTTTAGATCTTGGAACAGATTGGAATAATAATTACACAGCTTTCCAAATACCCATCTCAGGATTTGTTAGTTTCTTTCCAGAAACTGTCTAAGTAATAAGAGCCACAGAAATTAAGCTGCAAACATATCTACATGTGAATTTAAGAGAAGAAAAAAGTAGCCTTTCTCTCCCATGGCTTTTTGAGACTTTAAAATGCAGACATTCTGATCACAAGTTTAGATTATTAGTGACCCTTTTCTGAACTGTTTTGACCCCATGGTTTCTTTACATACCTTGGTTAATTTTATTCATAGCTGAAACTGTGAAGCAAATGCAGCAGTCAGACACATCTGTTCAAGCTGAGAAATCAAACTGCTGTTTTATTATCCATAGCAGTCTGGGTGCAAACCAACCAAAACCAAATAAAAAACATCCCCAAAATTATTGCTGTCTGAGCCAATTATCAGATTTATTTTTTTGGTGCTGAACAAAAAACAAGCAAACAAACAAGAGTAAGCTTAAAATTTTTTTAGAGTATGAAATAAAACCAGACTACAGACAGAAAGTGTGGCAGTTTGAGAAAGATGGTCATAGAACAGCCAGGAGATCCTCTAGCACCAGAACACTTAAGAATGAGGGGAATGGACAGGTACCCAGGAGGCACACGGGTGGTATATGACTTTTAAATAATCTCTTTTCCTTAGCAAAGGGATGTTCTGTTTAGGAATAAGTCTTAGAGCCTGTAGCTGATCACCACTAGCCATAATGCTAGGTTGCTAAATGGGAGATATAGTGGGAAAAACATGACTTTTTCAAGTTTAAGGCCTCATTAATTCCATTAACTGGAATAATTTGGATTCCCATCTATAAGTAGCCCATTGATGAAAGAAGCATCCCAGTGTCCCAAAATATGAACCCAAAAAATTGGTTACACTACCAAGGAGCTCCCTGTCCAAAGAACTGTGCTGTATTTTGGGCCTCTGGCTTATGAGCTGCCTGTAGAATATAGCTGTAAACTCCATTTGAGTGATAAACCCTAAATACATTATCCATGGTCATTTCCTTTTTAGTGGGTTATTTTAAACTTCCTCACGTGCAAGCTCGTATGACAAAATATCCTGACTAAAATCCTGGCCCAAGTGAAGATGGAGGCTGTGCTGCCATTGACTTACGTGGCTGAAAATTGTGCCTCCATGATCTATAGAAAACAGGCCTGAATTCTCACAGCTGTATTTATTTTGGATTTTTTTTCTTGTTATGTGTCAAAATAATGGAATTATACCAGTGTTAAACAAGATGTTGGCAGTCCTTCATGTGGGTATACAGGAGACAGAAAATCATTTTCCCTCTGAGTGCCATGAAAGAAATATTCATAAATATATTTCACAAAAGTGCTCAGTTTAGTTTCAGCAAGAGTTCATGGACCTCTTCCCTAATGAACTGTATGACACGATTAAATTTTATCACTTAGCATACCAGGTCAATTCCAAAATTTCACTTGGTAATACTAAGTACACACAACGAGCTTCTTAGAAATTCAGCATTCTTCATCTGATTTCTGAGTTAACTTTGCATATCTACAGAGATATCTGGAGCTCAACATCCTAGAATAATGAAAATAAAAATAGCTTAATTTGGGAGCTATTCAAAAAGTAACTTCAGTTGATATGCACCTGGGTTTGCAGCAAAGTCATTTCCCATTGCTTTGGCAGCAGACGGTTGCTCCTTCCTGACACTCAATTCAATATTTTAGGGTTTTAACAGTCAATTATTTGGCCTGGGCAATTCCAGTCTCACCAAATACAGTGAGAAGGAAGGCTTGAAAACCAGGTTTGCATATTGGAGCTCAGCAAGAGTTTTGTAATAAATGTCATGGGTTGGCAGTGGAGCCTTAAAGAAAAGACAGTATAAGAATGTATTGTGCAAAATTAGCCAATTATAAAAATGCAGTTTCAAGGATTTTAGTGCATACTGTATTGTAATCTATTTGTATTTCTAGTCTGTTTCTATTTTTATTCTATTCTAATCTATTCAATTTCTATTCTATTCTATTCTATTCTATGCTATGCTATGCTATGCTATGCTACGCTATGCTATGCTATGCTATGCTATTCTGTTCTATGCTCTTTTTATTCTTTTCAGTGATGTACTGGCTTCCTGTACTTTGTTGAGGTCCAGGACATGACAGATTTGTGTCAGGGGGGCAGCAGTTGGGAGCCTGACTTGCATTTTATGCCAAGGTCCTGATGCTGGAGATTTCTGCTCAGCAATTACAAATGTCATATAAATATCATAGAACTGCCGAGTGCATCAAAATTGTATCCATCACATGGTTTAAATTCAATCCATGGGGCTATGAAGCCTTTGAAATGGCCGTAGGTGATACGAGAACTCGATTCTGACGAGGTGGCAGAGCTCATGTGACCCAGTTTCAAAGGCTTGGTGCTGCAACAGGGTGGGAGGAGATTGGCAGACCCTCCTTTTGCCTGAGCCCAGAAGAATTCCCTTTGCACAGGAGGAGTTTCTTGCATATAAAGGGCAGCTCAGATGTGTAAGCAAGACGAATGTGAAGTTAATGGGGGAAACGGAATGTCAGGAAGGGAGCATGCGTCCGTGTGTGTGTGTGCCCGTGTGCAGGAGGGAGCGTGCTGGCTTTTTCTGCAGTTTTGAAGCATTTCTCTAATAGCAACAGACAAATAGCCCAAGCATATATTACTGCTCCTCTGCTTTGTTGCTCATTGCCCAGACAGTGTGGTGATAAGCATGGAGAAATGCTCAGGGAGAGAAATGCAGCAAAAACCCCAGTGTCCTTTCCTACCTTCACATCTCTTCTGCAATATTAGCCAAAGCAGACAGATGCCCAGACATCGTCCTGTATCAGCCCATCCAGTGATCTCAAAGCAGCACTAACAACACAGAAGTAATTGCAAGGCACGAGGATGTTTTGTTCTGCATGGAGTCTATCTCCATTTGATAGTAACCATTTTAAAGTCTGGAAGAATTTTTCACTCACTAAGCTGATTTTACAAGCAAAGAGAAGTGCTTGTCAGCAAAGGTTAATGTAGCTGTCACTGCAGGAGAGCCCTGTGGGTAGAAAGAGTCTCATCTGGCTGTTTTTTAAAGGGCAAGAGTCATCACTATGAAGGAGGAATTTTTCTATTTCTAGGAACCTTTCGTATCATTGTAGTGAACTGCTGCATAAGTTACCACTTCTCTATAGTTTCTCTATTTTCATGGTTATCAATATTTATTTCTATTATTTGTATTTTAAAGTCTTATAATATGTTCTTGTCCAAAATTAATAAAATCTCCACTTGAGAAGATGAAAAGAGAACTTCTGGGCATTTACAGGGCTTGCACTGGTACAATATTAGAGTGCTGTAAAATAGGGAAGGACTGTCTCCCCTCGTTATTGAGGAAACAGGGAAGAGACTAAGCATTGAAATTAGGCTATGTCCTCTAACCTCCTGCTTCACATGTCACAAACACCTTTAATTCACTGTAGTGTCATTTTAAGGGAATTGAATCCAAGACTTCAACGTTCAGGCTTTTACCACTGGGTGGGCTCAACCCTCCTCAAGCATCAAAGGTGAGATTTGTGCAGTTATGGGCTAAATGCCCCTAATTTGTGTACAGCAGTTGCAACAGAGAGAGGTTTGGCCGTGCTAGGCTGGCCTGACCATGTAGGGTCTCACACTGAACGCATCCAGACCCTGTGGTGAGCTTCCTCCACCAGGATGCCACTGGCACAGCCAGGGGACACACACACTCTGTGTAATAGGAAAAGCCCAAGAACGATCCTGAGACTACCAAATATCATCTGGCTTTATTTACCCCGGGTTACCAGGAGATGGAGTCGTGCCACATGAAGCATGGACGCAGGCAACAGTTTTGCTTCATAGACAGGCTCTTTAGTTGAGATATTCAGGGAATCTTCTCTTGGAGCTTACAGAGAAGAAAGTGCTGAATACTTGGAGGAAGAGGCATGGAGGGGAAGAAGGTGGGTGCTCTCTTCAGAGGATGGTGCTGTGAACAAGACAGTTTTCCACCTGCAGTAAATTAATAGAGGCTAATAAAGATGCCACTGGATACAGCTCACATGGCAGCTCTTTGTATGGTAACAGCTCTTAGGTGTTACTGAACTAGATTCAAGGCAAAGACTCCAAGGTGAAAATCTAGATTTAGAACCACTTGAGACCAAAACATTGTAAATATGTTGCATAAAGAATAGGGGAAAAAAAAGCACTAATACTTGGCCCAGAGTCATCCCTTTAGTTCTGCCACATCAGGTGCAGGAAATATCTGTATGGTAGCAGGCTATGCACTGGACATCTCCACAGTCTAGTCGAGAATCTGCTGACAGAAGAGGTTGTACCCTGACAGAACTTCACGTGTGAAAGTTCAGTGCAGCTGCAAGATTTGAATTATCCCAACAGGTTGGCCATCTCCTCCAATGAAGTCCAGAGGCAATCCACCCTGGAGCACCTCAAGGCCTTCCTTGGGCTTGGAGTGATCCTGAAGGGCCACAATCTCTGCTCCTCAATCCACAACATTTAGGAGTATTAAAGAACTGAGAGGCCCCAGGAAGCCGCTCTCAGTCAAGGGATAAATGATGGTTATTTCATGGAGCATTGCCTGGGGTGTATAGGACAGAGTCAGCATTTAGAAATAGCACCGTATCCTCTGTAGATGATGAACAGCCAAAGCACCAGGAGCAGTGATACTGTTTTCACTGCTGATGCATGCTCAGAGGGGATTTCCTTCTGCTCCTGACCCAGATGTTGATACAGTGAACCAGACTCTGCCCAATCTAGCTTGAGTTGCTGCAGCATGCCCCGAGGGCATCCAGAAATAGCAATGCTGTGTGATCTCCAGTGACCTCCCAATTATCTCTATGTGTAACTCAGGTTGTTAATTCTGACATGTATTAGCCGTAGTTAGTTCAAGACCTCGCTACCTGACCTCCCCCTTGCTTGACTGTTGGGGCTGTGGGAGGTGACCAGATCATCATTTCCCAGATAGGAACTTTCCAGGGCTTGTGGCAGGTCACTGTCAGGGAAAATCCCTTTTCTCCTGAGCTTTGCTCCTTCCTGCCTGCAACAGCCAAAGCTCCCAACTCCTGACACCCATCAGACACCCACTGAAAATGCTGCAGCCAATACAGAGTCCAGGGAAGAGCCAAGGGTAGAAATTACTTTAAACACATGTACTCCTACAGCAACAGACACTATTGCTCATGAATTAAACATCAAATAAATATTGCTCTCAATTTACAGTTATTTCCAACAGATCTTAGAAAAGTCTTCAAAAATAAAAATTCTGCACAACACTAAAGCCTATACGTGAGCTTGGGACTGTTGATAGGGTCATTGAAAGCCTTTTTGGCTTTCACTGCTGTGTTTCTGCAGTGCTTTTAAGTGCCACATCTGCTTTTGAGCATTTTGAACTATGTGAAGTTGACTCATAAGTCATAATTGATACACAGACTATGAGACTTTTTGCTTATGGCAAAATAACTCCAAATGTCTGAAAATGCCATTCTTTTAAAACTTAAGATTTAATCCTGTGATTTAAGTCAATAAGATTTTAGAGCTGGGTTTGCAAAGGTGTAGAGGCACCTACAAACAGTGGAAATGCCAAAAATGCTGAAGCATGTCAGGCACTGAGCTTGCATGGACACTAGGGAAAGGCAGGCACCTAACCCAGTTGAAACTCATAACTCATATGAACTTCCATCAGAATTAGACAGTTAAAAAATTTAGTACTCTGCTATATGGTTGCTCCATTGCAGCCTTTTCTGTGGGGCAGAACAGTGACAGAAAGGGAATCAATCAGAACCTGCTCAGAATTTCCCTCCAGTTTCCACAGACTGCACCTAGAGCAGGTTTTATTTGAGGCTACAAGACCCACTGAAGCCAATCAGTCCCGCTCTGCAATGTCCCCAGACCACTGTAGCAATTGCTGTTACTGAGAGAGATGCTTGGTGATACCCCACGATGGCAGGTAGCAGTTCTGGGGTCAAAGCCCTCCTCAGCTTTGTGGAGGGAGATGATCACATGTCTTTCTTCTCAAATTTGCCTACAGAATGTGAAAAAAAAGGCACCTAATCAGTGATGGAGGGCTATGATCTCCTTAGCCCTGAAATGCAATACTTCCCTAAACAAACTGAAAATTTCCATATTCCTATATTAGAGAAATTTCCTTGAATATTTGACAAAGACACTGGATTTAATTGGAAACCAGTGGCAGTGTGGTTACTAGCTGCCTGCTAGTACTGGGCAGATATGGAAGGGATGTAAGTACCCAAGAGTTGTCAGATTGGGTCAGGATTCTCCAGGTATCCTACACTTCAGTGGCTCCTGTTCCTCCAGAAAAGAACCCACTAGGTTATCCAGATGGTGTTTTGTAACTTCTTTCTTTCTTTTCTGTTTTGTCTTTCCTGAAAGTTTATTTGGCTTGCAGACATGTCTGAGGGCTTGGTTGAGCTGCCAATGTTACATATCCTGTTTCTCAGAAAGATTTCAGAAATACTAAATTTGTAAAATCTCTGGTTTTAGACCAGCATCCATTCTCTTGTGCTGCATGGCCTGATTACTTTGGGGAAGAATTTGTCAAGTTGCTGTTTTAACTGTATTGGATATGACTTGCATTTGCAACTATTAGAATGTAAATATATATGTGAACAACCTGTTTATTAGCTCTTTGTCCTTAGACAGGGGTGGTGTAATAGCAGCATTGGCTGCTGTTAGCTTTGTTCCAACAAAGTAACATTTTTGTGGTCCTTAATCAAAAAACCCTCATTCTCTCCAAACTAGAGATGGAACTGAATGATCCTAGGACAAAGGCGTGGATCCAAATGGGATTTTTCCTTTTCAGTATGGGCTCAAGCTATGATTAATCATCTTTTTTTCAGTGGAATATACTTGCTTTTGTAAGTGAGCTTTTTCACCTCTCAGAGGGAACTGAAAAAGCAGGGTATTTTATTATGCTTTGGATCACTGATGAGGAAAGGCTCATTTGTACAATTCACTGAGCAAGTCTTTTGGTCTATTTCTTGCTACAGACAAATTATATGGTTATATGTAAGTTACAACACAAAGTATTCAGATGTTACATAAAATCAATACAGTGCTTTCTGAAAAGAAGCATACATTTTAATGCCTTTATTATTTCTCTTGTGACCAAAAAGGGGAAAAGATCCATGTGCTGTAAAATAGACAGAACCCATTCAAGGGTTGTTACTTGTTGTTATATTGCTTTTACTGCTGGGAAAATAGTAGTAATTTTTAAAAATCATTTCTGCATGATCTGCTTTTGTGTGAGCTGATAAGAAAATATGGTCTTTCTGCACATGTAACACATAAGGAGTGTTTACTGCCCATATGGTCTCTTTAGGGCTCTGACATTAGAATTTCTGTGGTAGCATGTTGCAAAGCAAAAAAGCAATTATCTGAGTGCATAAAACTGACGTTTACATCCTGCCTGTGTATAAGATGAGCATAAGAAGGACAGGAAAAGCATTTAGCTGTGTGCCACCTATATGAGAATCCTGTACATTATGTGCTAGGGTTGAGATCTGCTGATTTACTTCATCTGCAGGGCTGCCCAGTGTTTTGTACAAACATCTGCTGTGACACATGACACAGAGCCCAGAAATGTGCACCAGAGGGTGTTGCCGAAGGTGCTTCATCACAATAGGATTAAAGGATGTGAAAGACTCGCGTGGCTCCATTAGCAGGAGAAATTAGGTCTTTGATGCTGCAGTGGTACGTTTCATGCCACATCTGAGTCATCCCAGCATGTCAAGACGCAGCAGGATTTCCGCTTATTGAATCCTCTGACAGTATTCCTGATATAGCACATGATACCGCCTGCACTGGCTTGGCTTCTGGGGTTTCTTGAATTAAACACTTCCTTAATATCAAAATGTGTTGGTAGGCGTGTCGCAGCCAGTGTGACTTCAGCTACTGTGCAGCGTGCACTTGTGTTTGCTGGCAAATCACCTTAAATGGAAGATGCCCGTTTGGTTTTGACTGTGCTATAAAACTATTCTTTCATCTTTCTAAAGACTTCAGATTTTTTTTTTCAACTAAAAATACTAAAAGCTGTGTGAATGAGCAGTCAGATCCATGCCCATCAGATCATTTCCACACCACCCCGTGTGGGTTCTGTTCTGTTCAGGCATTACCTTGCTCGCATTGCGGGTTTGTGTGTACATGCTGTGTACAAGCACACACACATTTTCATTTGTTTCATTCTTTTAATAATAATCTGTCCTCAGTATGTCCACCAGTAAGGAAGATAAAACACTAAGAAGACAAATGAGGAGCGGAAGGGTTTCACGATCAGATGTGTGTTGAGAAAGCAAAGCTTAGTTGCCTTTACAGAGAGCTATATCCCTGTATTTAATTCCTGACTGTTATGTTTTAGGTGTTCACAGCTTGGGTATGAGCATTTAATTTGGCAATTAAAGCTCAGAGCATTAAATTCTTTTTGAGGATGGAGTTCCAGACACTGGGTCTAATATCAGTCATTTGATCAAATGCAATTTGGTTACATTTTTAACCAATGTGCCCACATTTCCTCTGTCCCATGAACACTTACAAATTTTAAAATATGCAGAAGCAGTGAAAAAATCGGGATGTTGTATATTCAAGGAGCTCAGTTTGAGCTTAAGACAGTCCCTCTGAGCTTCAGGGTACCTACAGCTATTAGTTGTTTTGATGGTTGCTAGGGATTTCAGGTTTCATACCCCAAAGTTATCAACATTTTTAAAATATAGAACTTTTATGGACTTCATTTGGAATAGGAGCAATCCAATATCTTAACAAAAAACCAACCAACCAAACAAACAAACAAAAACAAAAACAAAAAAGGAAAAAGAAAACAAACAAAAAAGAAATCTTTCCAATAGATGATATACAGCACAAAATATTCAACTGATTGATTCAGGTCACTAGGCTCAAAGACACATGTTCAAATTATCCAAATTAAAAACGAGTCATTTTAATATGAAGCCTCCTGAGCATCAAATTCTCAAACTACCATGCGATCTTGGTGAATCCTGCTTAAATCTACTTCACCCCCATTCTGCAATTGCTCCACAGATGAATGTTATTGCTCTCGAGTAGAAACAGGGGCAACTTCAAACTTAGAACATCAGGTCAAAGGCAACAGTTCCCTGCCAGCACTTAGTCTCCAGAGATACCTCTCCAGAGAACTCATAAAAATTTAACAAAATGGTGATTAAAAATATCAATAAACCAGACCTTGAAAGATTGCTACAGGGTGGGTAAACATTGATTGTCCTTATTTTATGAATGGGAGAATCCAGGCAGAAAGACAGTGTCTTGGGAATAGTAACTTAAGTATCTAGGCAGAGTTGGGAAGAAAAGACAGAGCTATGTGCTCTACCCACCGCACCACAGACCCCTCAAATGCAGCCCATGAGCTCCTACCTGTGTCCTGGGAAGCCTCAAAACTCAGCTCACAACAAGGCGTAAAGTAATTTGACATAACAATCTCGTTATTGAGGCCAAGGCAGCCTCGGTTTCTGCTTCCGCAGTGCCTTGCCCATGAACTGTTATGCAGTCCCCAGCCTGAGGGGTAACCAAAAAATTGCTTTGCCTGAAAGAGCAAAACTCTGGCAGCTCTAGCATATTGCAAATGCACACAGAGGATAAAATACCCAAAGGTATTTTACGCTATTTTGCAGTGATGAGCAGATAGTTCCTGTTGTACAACTCACTGTTAAATATGCACAGCATTTAATTTTCATTTCTGAAATGTTTCATGGATGCCAAACTAATCAAGAACTTCAATAGCAAATCAAGAGGCTATAAGTTAAATCTCATTATCCAGAATATGTTTGTTTACTGCAATCCATTCTTTATATATTAAGCATTGTTGCAATGTTAATTAACAGTGTTTAAAAATAATTATAAACACTGAAACAACAGCCAGTGTTAACCACAGGAATAAAAGATTAGCTGGGATGAAGAAGGAGATGCATTTACATCAGGGGTTTTTTACGCAATATGGGGTTGCATAACTGCATACTCATTTTTTGCATGGCACGCAAACTTTTTTGGGGCAGTAGCTTGATCATATGCTTTCCAATGCACTTACTGAGCTCATCCATGAAAAAATGGGTTTGAATGACCAAAAATAAAAGGGCAGAGAATTCTCAAGTGAGATCTTCAGGTATTCTGGTTGCCTGCACATTTCCAGAATTTTTAGTGACCTTAGCAGCAGTTACATAAGCATACGGAGAGAAAATAAACTCCTATTAAATGCTGTAACACATATGGTCTCCTGACAGGATGTTCCAAGCCAGGCAGTGATTTTATAGTCCATACACACTGTACAGTAGTTCTTTGCTCTCAAAGTAGGAGTCAAAAACAGTATATCAGAATGAACTCCACATTCTTTGTCTTTGAGGGGCAGTCTGTGTGTTAATGTTAAAACACATACTACACTGTGGCTAGCTGTCTTTAAAAGAAAAAAAAGTGCCATCTACATGGGACTCGATCTTACTAGCTGATAACATCACATATGATACAGCTATATGATGTTCAAAAATCCACCACTGTGAGTAAATGTCTTCCCAAGGTGTGCCATGAGGCACTTTAAGGTAAGGAAAGTGTCATCAGCAAGTTTTTGTGGGGTTTAGGGGTTTTTTTTGTTTGGTTGTTGGTGGTGGTGGTTTGGTTTGGTTTGGTTTGGTTTTTTGTGTGTGTGTTTGTTTGTTTGTTGTCAAAGAGTTCCTGGACAGGGTGGAGGGAGAACTATTCTGAATGGGGGAGTATCTTCATAGAGCAGAGTATGTCACCTGGGCTGTCTAGGGCCACATGGTGTAAAGACTCCACCAGCAAGTCTCATCCCAGGACAAGACTGCCAAAGGGCACAGAAGCACTAGTTGTATTGAAGCTAAATTTTGTTATTAAATATGGCCATTAGCCGTATAAACTCCGAGTGCTATATTCTGTAGTGTTTTGGTCATACAAAAGCCTCGGCGACAGAACAGAGTCCAGCAGCCAACAGCTGAGGAGTCAGCCTAAGCAATTTGTTCCCAGTGCGATCCACTCTGGTGTCGTATGCTCCGCTCTGGTGCTCTGTGACACGCCGTGCTGACCGTCCAGCCAAGTACCTGCCCGGCTGCGCTCTGGGCGGAACCAAACCAAAATCGCCCGTCCAAAACCATCACTAAAAACGTGTCCCGTGCGGTGAGCGGCGCCGTGACCCCGGGACCGCCCGTCCCGGCGCTGACAGCCCTCGGGGCGGCCGCTCTGCGCGCCCCTTCTGCCGCGGGCGGAGCGGGGCCGGCCGAGCCTGCGGGCGGGTGGCAGCGCCCACCTCTGTGCCCGGCTGTGCCGGGGGGCAGCGCCATGCGGGGCCCGCGGGGGGCTGCGGGGCATGGCGGGGCTCGGGCGGCCCTGGCGCTGCTGCTGGCGGCCGCCCTCGCCCCGCGCCCGGCGCGGCCGCACCCGCAGTGCCTGGACTTCAAGCCGCCGTTCCGGCCGCCCCGGGGCCTCGCCTTCTGCCGCCGCTACGCCGACTTCGGCTGCTGCGACCCGCGCCGCGACCGCGCCTTGCTCCAGCGCTTCTACCGCCTCAGCGCCCGCCTCGACGGGCACAGCTACGCCGCCTGCGCCGGGCACCTGCAGGACCTGCTCTGCCAGGTGAGACCGACTGCAGGGCCGGCTCTGCCGGAGCTCCCGCTGCATAGCGGGGCTCCCGCCGCACAGGGGCTACAGCCGCGCTGAAGGCTCCAGCCACACAGGGAAGGGTCTTCCAATGCGCAGGGGACATCACCAGCCGCACAGGGGTATTCCACCCCTGCACAGAGCTCTGGCATCAGCATGGATGCTTCTGCTCTGTCGTGGGGCTTTGGCCCAGGTGTGTATGTATGCACCTGTGCAGGGCTGCATCAAGCCCAGGTATGGATGCTTTGGCCCAGACATGGGTGCCTTGAGCCCAGCAGAATGCACTGGTCTAGGCACAGAGTCTTTGGACAATCCAGGGGAGTGTGAGCCTTGGTATTAGTTCCCAAGCCTGGACAGGAGTACAGGGACCACCCCACAGGTACATCAGCCATGGTATTGGTGTCTGGGCCAAGGTGTGGGTGCATTGGCCCACATGTGGATGCATCAGGGTTAGTGCAACAGCCTAGGCATGTGCTCCCATGCACTGGCAAGAGCACCTGTCCATCCTCAGGTGAACCTTTTGTTCTTTGGTATGCGTCTGAAACAGGAACAGGGCTGTTGCTCTGCTTTAATTTATGAGCATCAGAGATCTGAGATGAGTATGTGGACAGTTACAAGTGGACCTGGTGAAGACACCCAGGGGGGACCTGCCTGCACAAATCATGCTCCTTGTTATGCCCAATTAATGGGATCAGGTGGGTTTCTTGCTTTGGGTTACAGCATCCTGAGATGCATTTAGCATGTGCCAGGTGCTAACAGTCCCGAGGATGGGTGCAGAGTAATGCCTGAGGATCTGGCCTAGAAACCTCTGTGATGGCCATCCTGCATAGGGCAGAAGTTCTGTGACCAGATATGATAACAGGAGGATCACAGTCTGCACAGAGCACAGCATCTGACCCTATCGTCAGTGGTGCCCTCACATGTATGAAAATGCCCCTGAGACAGAACAGTGGCGGCTCTGTGCTGTGCAAGTGCAAATATTAAATTAATTCAGACAGTGGAGTCTCGTCTACTCTGCTCAGATGGGATCAAAGTGGCTTCTCGGAAATTCTGCTCTCAGCGTTTTGCAGGGTACCTCTTGTGCTCCTGAAAGCGTGTAGAGAAAGACATCCCTTTTCCACATCAGCTTCTAGAAACCTGACTTCTATTTCATCTCACATTGTACTAGAAGCAAAACAAATTTGAATATATTCCTGAAACAAGAAGTGTCCAAAAGTCATTTGCAGGTAGGAAACCAGTTAACAGTGCCTGCTAAGCACTCCTGCCTCTGGAAGGGATAACTGAATCTCCTGTGTTCATCAGAAAGCCAACTGAAAATTTGTTCAGAAACAGAGATATTTCAGTGTGGGAGAAATGATTCAGAGAAATGTTCTGATGAGCTCAATGCATGACCAGCCCAGATGTGGCTACAAAACACCACCACACTGGCTGCACAAGCATGAAATGGAAGTTCAGACATTGCAAATAATCTAGAACATTATGCTTCCATTCATTAATTGTATATACAATTTTTATCCTAGACCTGAATTAATAAGCAGGTTTCTGTGACTTATTCAGCACTCTTCTGCTCACAATTCATAATTTGTCTCAAATGTGATCAAATTACTTTGACAAGTGTCTCAGCTTACACTTGTGGTGATGATTCCTACCTTCTCTTAAATTCGTAGAATAATCAAACAGTTTGAGTTAGAAGGTATCTAGTCCAAGCCCCCTGCAATGAGCAGGGACAGCTTCAACTATATCAGGTTGTTCAGAACCCCATCCAACTTGTCCTTGAATGTTTCCACGTGTGGGGCACCTATCACGTCTCTTGGCAACCACTTTCAGTGTTTCACTGCCCTCATTGTAAACGACTTCTTTCTTATTCTAATCTGTATCAACCCCCCTTCAGTTTGCCTTGTCGTATCACTAAACATCCTTGTAAAAAGTCCTTGCCCAGCTCTCTTGTAGCCTCTTTAGATACTGGAAGGTGCTATAGGGTTACCCTGGAGCCTTCTCTTCTCCACCGTACTACAGAAGAGCAGATGACTCATTCTGCTTCTCTAGGAACATCTTGCTTAAAGTCTTGAGTTTTCAGATGGAGGTGGACAAGGAAGGTCGGGGATAAAGTGAAAGCTAAATGCTTTTCTGAGGAGTCTTGTTGCTTCCTCTAGGCTGCCACCAATGGTAAACAAGCCATTGTTTGATGTGGGTGTTCCTTCAGATTCAGTTATAATTCCTCAGATAAGTAGCTACCACCGAATTCCTGGAACAGATAGGATGAATTTGGCTAGCTTGTCTTGATATGACTTGTTTTGTTTTCTGATGAGTCATTTTCATAGTGCAAACCCGTTTCAGCACTACTGAAGTTACTGACCGTCTGTCTATTAGTTTCCTTGGTCTTTGGACCACATCATAGTTTAAAATGAATGAACAGACCATGTCAATTGGAAATGAGAATTTAGAACTATAAGTGATGCTGTGCTGTGACTAAGGGTAGAGTTTCTTGGTATTTTGAGCTAAGTTAGCATGACAGGATAATGTGAAGGGTGAAGGACCACAACATTTGCTTCAGAAGCAGAGAAATTCAGGATCAGGCATGAGGCTCCATCTCTCATGGAATAAAAGCTGGAAAATATTTCACATGTGTCTGGAAAATACCCTAGGCACATGCTTGGGTACTGTCTGGCTAGTGATAGATCTCTGAATATCACTGTCAATGTAATGCTGCTGTAATTAGCCATATGCCACCAGGAATATGGTAAGGATGGAAGAAGTTGCCCTCAATTGCTGTTCAAACATACCTGAGGCTGGTGTGAACAGCCTGCAAGGCAAAGGGACAGGGAAGCCATAAATCTGGACTATTTTTAATTCTGAATCTGAAGCCAGGACATTGCTTTATAATGGATAAGATCACTGCTTGCTGTGAAAGAGGCATTCAGAGAACTGAAGTACACCGGGGTACTCAAGGGAGGGGCCTCCTTTCTCTGAATGAGAAACCTCTCTAGGCAACAACATAGTGAGCCCTCCCAACAAATTCTCTTTCTGTCTCATTTCAACTTGCTTTCTAAGGCTAAATTTTCAGTCATTACAACTGAATCGACTAATGGTCCCTCTCTTTCTGTCCCTCTCCCTGGCACACCTCATGTAACTGAGCCGCGTGCGTTACCCACTCTGCCTGTGTAATTTCAGTGATTTGTGTCACACGCAATCTTCTTTTTACCACATTAATTGTGGCTCATTTGAAGGCATAATAACCTTCATTTTGCAATGAATGGCTTGACATTCCAGGAGGAAAGCTTATTGTGCACTAATGATCTGTTATATGGCCCCTCAGTTTATTATGGTATGTAATGGAAAATAAAATAAAAATTAAATATTGTGTGTGCTTATCAGCTAATTTAAACAGTTCAGTATCTCAAATGCCGTATCTTTTCAGTAACTGAGTAGTGCTGTAGTCTGCATTAAGAGATAGCTCCCTATAGATTTAGAAACAGCTCCCTATATTTTTTTCTTTTTACTAAGCTGATTTTGCTTACTCAAAAAAGAAGAAATGCAAGTTAGGAATAAAAAATACAGAATTTATTCAAGTAGTATAGTTTTTCTTCTGACCTTTCTTGCCTCAGTTGTTTATCTACCCTGTGAAAATAACTGAGCCTCCACACAATCATGTTGCATTATTTGAAGAGCACTTTTGAGGTGCTTGTTGGGAAGATGCACTACCACTGGAAAATATTGTGTGTTTGTTACAAGGAAAAGCCCTTCCAAAGCAGAACTGAGTCACTTTGGTCAGTTTGTAATTTACAGATTTACTGGATTGCAGTTTTTCATAAGGAGAATGTGCCTTTAGGAGTTCTCACTTGGAGAATGCAATGAGCTGTGTGAACTTGATTCAGACCTCAGGTAGATTTCCAAGGCTGCACCTTCCATAAGCAAAGGCTGAGATGCCAGTGCGGCCAGTGGACATTGCCTGGACTGTGGCCTTTGGTGCTCACTTAAATCCCTCGCAGAACTTGGTGACTCGTGATGATTATGAGAAATCATGAGATTTCACCACTCCTGGTTGGGGATATAAACTGTCTATAGGCAAAGATCCATCAGCAATGGCAGCTGGAACCGAGCAAGGATGGTGTATGTAGGGAGAGCATCCTTCTCCCCTTCTCCCCTCTTCTTCCACTTTCTCATTCCACTCCTCCCAAGCTGTAAATCACATCCATGTCTGAGGTGAATGTCTGGATTATCAGATGATAAGGTATGAATCTCACAGGCTTTGGCCCTGATGGCCTTTCCCATTCCTTCATCAGTCTGGAGATGCAGGACCTGAATCTTCTCAACTATCTCTTTTGTTTCACTTCTATGCTGTGATGAATCTTGTTATTTCACAGATAAAGTCAGAGCATCCAAGAAAGAAAAGTCTCTTTTTTCCCTGTACATCCCTAGGGTGATGTAGCAACAAGGGCACACCATTGCTGTGATTGGAATAGAGGAGTAACAACACGAGGAATTCAGATTTCACCGGGAATATTGAAGATCATTTCTACAAATGCTGAGATAAACCCCCTTTCTAAGATCTTTTCCTCTGTTAACATATCTTCAGAATAAACCACAACGTATCTTGTAATTAAGATGAAATATCTCCAATTAGTATCACTGCTCAGCTGTTTAAAATCTGTTCCAAGAAATGACTTGAGGTTTTTTCTCTCTCCTTCTAGGAATGCTCTCCATATGCAGCTCACTTATATGATGCTGAAGATCCCTCCACCCCCGTGCGGACGATACCAGGACTTTGCCAGGACTATTGCACGCAAGTGTGGCAGAACTGCCGCTCCATCTTTCGCCTCCTCTCTGCAGACCGAGAGCTAATTGCACTGGAAAACAACATGGCAAAACTCTGCCGCTACCTGACCCTGGAGGACACCGACTACTGCTTCCCGCACCTGCTGGCTAACCAGAACCTTAACCAGAACCTGGGGTTAGTCACGGCCGATGCGGAGGGCTGTCTCCAGCTCTGCCTTGTGGAGGTCGCCAACGGGCTGCGCAATCCCGTCGCAATGGTGCACGCCAACGATGGCACCCACAGGTTCTTCATCGCAGAACAGGTTGGCCTGGTGTGGACCTACCTCCCCGATGGATCCAGGCTTGAAAAGCCATTTCTGAACATCAGCGAAGCTGTACTTACCTCCCCGTGGGAAGGGGATGAGAGAGGGTTTCTAGGTATTGTCTTCCACCCTAAATTCAAATTTAGTGGTAAAGTTTATGTCTACTATTCAGTTGAAGTTGGTTATGAAGAGAGGATCCGGATCAGTGAGTTCAGAATTTCTCCTACTGACATGAATGCCTTGGACCATCGTTCTGAAAGGTATTGTACACGCCTTTCTCTGGCAAGTGTATTTAAGATTTCAGAGGGCAGCTTGAGCATTTTTAAAGGCTATTAGTGAATAAGACTTATTTAGCTTAATATTGTTCTTGCATTCCAGTGTCTTAGCAGTCCAAGTCCATGTCTAGCATATTGAAGTACAGAAAGTATGTGTCCTGCATGAATGAACTGCAAGTGTTCAGGGATAAAACATTTACAAGTCACAGTTCTAGTATGTCGGAGGAGTTAACTGAACATGGATCAAATATTATTTACAGTTAGGATTTTGTTTGGTTTTTTGGTTTTGTTTTTTTTTTTTGTTTTGTGTTTTTGTTTGTTTTTGGTTTTTGTTGGTTGGTCATTTTTTTTATTGTTATGACTACACTTTAAAATAGACATCTGCAAATTCATTCTGAAGGCAAAGGTTTCCTAAATCAGTACAAACAGAGTGATACCAGACCAAAGATGGATTTGGTCCCACATTTATTTACCTGAATAACACCTCAACCCTGTGATATTAGAAATTTAATATTAAATTAAATAAAATGCAAGCCACTATGTTATTACCAAGTGCATTTTGATTGGCAGTGTCATTTGTTTGAGTCTAGTCCTGCAGTTGATCCACATTAATATGCACAGATAATGAGAGGCTTGTTTGTGGAGTCAGTCTATAGACTTATGTCATAGATCCTCTGTTTTAAGAGATCCTTGAATGTTATGAATGCTAAGATATTTGCTTTGTTACGTGATTTGAATTAGGGGCTTTCCAAATACTCAGCTGTGGACGGTTCTAGCTCAAAAATGCACGTAGCCTAATGATAGAAAGGGGATGCTGGCTTATAAAGCAATTAGAGCAATTCAGTGTAAGCCCCATGGTAGGTGACAAGTAAGGGGAATTAAATGTGGTCCTCAGGAAAGCAAGTCAGGACCTTAAACCTGCAGATGTCAGGGCCCACGAGCTGTATTGTTTAAAAATCTTCAGGGTTTATATTTGTAACATTTTCTTTGCTTGTTTAGCTTATGGTTAGTACAGCAAAAGCTTAAGGAAACAGAACTGTGGTCCTGTTGTGCTTGTATAGGCACAGGTCCCACTGACTTCATCCTGTGATGCTGCCCAAGAGGGAGCTCAGGCTGACATGTGGTGTGCATTGTCTCGGCACACAGGCGTGTGTCTGTTTATCCTCAGATACTTGCTCAATGTATTTTGGGTTTTTTCCATCTTCTTTGGAAGGCTGAGGAAGATTTACCTCTGTGTCTGTACAGAATCCTCCTTTGCTCCTTCTGCTAGTTGGAGTCTGTGCATTCTTGCACAATTACCTTGTCACGGAGGTGGTGACATTTAACAGGAGGTGACAATAACTCCATAATTGGGTTCCTTCCCACAACTTACAATAACTATCAGTATTTCAGATGGGGAAAAAAATGAGCTAAAAGTGAAGCAATATAAGTGAATATTATAATTTGCTTTTGTAGGTATTAAGATGCACTGCCAGCATGAAATCTGGACTTTTTTTTCAAAGCTGGAGTAAAATAAACTTCAGTTGTTACACCTGGGAACCTCCACTGCATGGATTTGTGGCTTTACCATTCTGTAAAATTATACTTTAGATGTTTTACCTTTTCCTTACTACGAAAGGTGCATAAAATAAACAAATAAAAGAGAGAGGTTGCGTTTAAAATTAAGGTAAAGTTTGTTAGTACTCCTTTGAATAAACTTTTATCAAAATGTCAGTTTGATGGTGGGGCTCCTTTTAACTGCTCTTTAAACTCATAAGTTCCTGAGTGTGTAATTATCATTCAAGGATTCTTCTCTCTGTAAGAATTTAACTATTCCTTAATGTTTGAAAAGTTTTATGTTTGCCTTGAAAGAGCCTGTCAGGATTGTGCCAAATGTTGTACAGACATACAGATGGACTGGAGTCCTTTCTCTTGCAGTTTACAATTGGATATAAGCTCAGATGCCTTTTCTTTAAAAATATAAAGAAAAATAAAAAAGAACTAACAAGGAAGAAGAAAGAATCAGAGGACAAGTATAAGTATTAAAAAATATAACTTGTTGTGTGATTTCCCAGATTTTCCATATTACTCAATTTGGCATTTCTGTAATCTGGAAACTATGCTGGAACTATTTAAGGTTAGAAAATCAGCTATGGCCAAGCAAAATTCAGTAATGTGGATATGGAGGAATTTGTATCAAAACTGATCTGTAATGTTGCCATCTGTCAAGGGCAACACTGGCATGACATTGCTCTGCCCTTTGCTTAGGCAGTTGCAGTAGGTAATTGCCTTCTCCCTGTATTCACTTAGGATAATCCTGGAAATAGAAGAACCTGCTTCCAACCATAACGGAGGAGAGCTGCTCTTTGGAGATGATGAGTATCTCTATATATTTACTGGAGACGGAGGCATGGCTGGGGATCCTTTTGGGACCTTTGGAAATGCTCAGAACAAGTAAGTGTGGATCCATCCTCGTTGCAGCTCCAGGCTACCAGCATGTGTCTGCAGAGCAGTGGGGCATGGGAAGTCAATGCCAGCCACCTGAAGGCTGTTTGGAGGCAAATGAAATTATCTTGAAACAGTCGTTTTTTCAGAGATATTCGGAGACTTGTCTTTTTCAAAATAGAAAGAGTAAAACCTTAGACCTTCCAAACCCCCCATCTCTGATGTTTAAGCAAGGTCTAGTTTTCTTTCTTTATCTTTTCCTCCTTTTCTTTTCTTCTCCCAATACAGATCAGCCCTGCTGGGCAAAGTGCTGCGGATTGATGTGAACAACAACGACCGCGGGCCCCTCTACTGGATCCCTCCTGACAACCCTTTTGTCAACGACCCTACGGCTCGCCCTGAAGTCTATGCCTACGGAGTGAGGAATATGTGGCGCTGCTCTTTTGATCGGGGTGACCCTCACACCAAGGAGGGGAAAGGGCGGCTTTTCTGCGGAGACGTGGGACAGAATAAATATGAAGAAATTGACATCGTTGAGAAAGGGAAAAATTATGGCTGGAGAGCGAGGGAAGGGTTCAGCTGTTATGACAAAAAACTTTGTGCCAACTCTTCGATGGGTAAATACATGTGCTCTCTAAACTACCTGCATCTCCCACTGCGCAGTTTTCTGCACCATCATTTTGAATTCCTGCCCTCAGAGCCTGGCTGCTTGGTGGTAAACACCTCTTTGAGATGTAAATCTATACTGTCTCAGTCTAGAAGGGAATTGACTTAGACATAAATATTGAAAGTCCAAATGTTATTGTTTTTGAATTAGGAGAAAAGTGAAACAGGCTAGCTGTTGTTTTTCTAGGTGATCTGTGATGTTGTCAAATTCCTTGGTAATTCTGTGATGGGGGACAATTTCATCTTTGCCACGTGAAATAAGCTTTCATGCAAGAGCAAGAAAAATGTGGAGCAATTGTATTTTTCTCCATAACTCACAAGTAGTCTCCTTATTTAAAAAAAAAAAAACAAACATATTATGTAAGCTAATCAACCTGTACGCACACTGACTGCTTTGCAGGTAACTCAATGTATGGTGTATCTTTGTTTCTTTTAGCTATGCCAAAAAGGAAAAGCTTATTTTATTTTAATTTTTTTAAACTGTTCAAAACTGGATTCAGGGTATTTGCTGGCTGGCTAAATTCCAGTGCACATGTGAAGTCAGAGTGTATTGTGTTGCAAGGTCTGATGTGGACCACATATTGTGCTGGAGCCTCTCCCCAGAGATCCAGGGGGGCAGTGGGCTGGAACTGATTTGCATTAGCTCAGATTTTAATTTTTTTTCTCTTCTATGTGCTATATGCTATGTGCTGTTCTTTAACTTTCCTCCTTTTATTAACTTAGCTATAATTATGATGGTGGTGATGAAGTTTTTTTTTTTAATGAAAATTTTGAGAGCAGGGAGCAGATTTTTCACACTTCCTCTCTGAAACAGTTGCCAGAGAGCTCGTTTAGTGCTCTCCTGTGTGACAGTATCACATGAGCGATTGTGGCAGGCACTGTACTGAGGCCTCCAGGGATTCAGAACAATTTTTGATGCCTTTAGAGACCCTTTTGTTGGAACAGTGAAATGTCACAACCCTTTTAGAATGATAGGTACAGCTGAAGTGTAGAAAACACCTGCTTTAAATGAAATGCCTCTGGTGCAAGTTCCTCGCTGGCAGAGCTGCTGGGTTTGCTCCTTGAGGCGTTTGCTACACCATCAGGGAAAAAGGCTGTGGGGACAGGAAGGAGTGGGTACCATTAGGTACCTGTGACCCAGGAGTTTTCAGAAGAAAGGGAAGAAGGCACCTAATCGAGACCCTCAAAATCAGGACATCTCCCTCTGTTTTATGTCTGTCTTGTGTTTTAACTTATATTTTAAATGAATATGCCAGTACTACATCATGCCTCTGTCATACCATAAATATTTGATGGCCCTTTCAAGTTAGCTCCCCCATCTCAGAGGAAGAGAAGCTATTTGTGCTGACATCTGACATATCTTTTCATCAGTGCCTCCAGTCTGGAGTTACCCATCAATTTTTTTCCTTTCACCACCTAAAAAAAGCTGCATTGAGCAAACACCTCATGCATGGGTGCGGTGACTCCAAGAGTAACCTGTGAATTCGTAGCTAAACCAGCCAGGCTCTGTAGAAATGGGCCAGAAGTGGCACTAACACAGATGGGCTGTAGTGGGAGAAGGACTCAGGAGAGGAGTGATGTCTCAGTGAGTCTTGGTGATGGCAAGGGCTATCAAATATGATTCCAAAAAGGTGAAAATCAAACTAAATGCAACTCCATCATCACTTCATTTAAATAGAAGGTGCTCCTGACTGTACTCCGTTAGTCTCAGAACAGTCTAGATAAACAGCCATGCTGCAACACATGTCAAACGAGTGACAGATCTTTTCTGCCCTACAGATGATGTGCTCCCAATTTACGCGTATCCACACAAAATGGGGAAATCTGTTACGGGAGGCTATGTCTATCGGGGCTGCGAGTCTCCAAACCTGAATGGCCTGTACATATTTGGGGATTTTATGAGTGGGTAAGTAAACTAAGCTATACCCCAAGCCAAAGTCCCCCCTAAATCTGATGGTTGTTAAACCCTGCCCTCTTGTTTTCTCATGGGTTTGTGTTGCCATTGAAAGACAAGGGGTTGCATGCAGGGTGTATAATATATTTGGGTTAATATTGACAGTCCTTCATTTTTCAGAGAAGCTGCAGTTTCTATTGCAGCTAGTGTGGGTAGGAAGCATTAAACATCCTTCCAGGTGTCCATGTTAATGTTCATAAATCACCTTGGTTGGGTTTTGGAAGAGTTCTTTTGCCTTGCAGACGCCTGATGTCCTTGAAGGAGAATCGTGCCACTGGAGAGTGGCAGTACAGTGAAATCTGCATGGGGACAGGACAAACGTGCATGTTCCCTGGGCTTATCAATAACTATTATCAATACATCATCTCTTTTGCTGAAGATGAAGCAGGTAATCTTTTAACTTTTTGTCACACTGGATGGCATGTTTGTGGTTTCTCGTCAGACTAAAACACCAGAGAAGGGATCAGAGAGGGCTCCTGGGAGCAGCAAGTGGTGGGAAGGCAGAACATGAGTCTGTCAGTCTTTAAAATGGGTGGGTGAGATTCCTAGCATCTCCCAAACACCAAACCAAAGTTACAATGCTAATTTTTGAGATCTGTGTGCCATACAGTGCCTGCAGAGGGAATCGGAGAGTCACTTCCCTTGGGACTGATTCTGGTGTTCTGGCCTGTGCTGCTGCCTGCACATTTACCCTCTGGAGAACAGGGAACAGCAGAGGGCAAGTAGAGTAAAACACAGCTTGGAAAAGAAGCCTCATTCTTCACAGTGCCATGCCGTGGGGAATGGAGGCCCTGGCAGCCTGAGAAGCTGAGTGAGAGCAAGTCTATGTTCTTGGCTAGTCAAAAAGGCTGTGGGCATTACTAATGGATACAGGGAAGCAGATGTCATGAACAGCAATTATGTACCTGCTCACCCTGGGGTGGGATATTTGTACCTCTCAAGGTGAAGCAAAATGAAAACTCTTTGTTATGTCTTGAGTGAGGCATCAGCAAAAGGCTGCTTAAGTCCATATTTTATCAGTGTCACCTGGGATTTTCCCTTGCATAGGATACAGTCTCAGTGGAGCTTTGCATAGATGTGTTTTCAAAACTGGAGAAATTTTACTTTCTAGAAGGGAGTTGCTGGATTTGAAAAGGAGGAAATAAAGAGTCCTGGGGTGAAAGCTGGTGGTCACTCCCATTGTTCGTACAAGGCTATTGCAGAGTGTGCAGCCCATGCAGCCCCTGGATGGGAATGGGGGGAGGATGAGCCCCACAATGTTCATCACCATTGCCAAGTAGCCACATCTGTGACCCAGCAATGCAGGAGTTGTGTTCTGCCCTGTTTCAAGGGGGTCCTGGCTCACAGTCACAAGCACCTGCTTCCAGAATGTCCCAGCTTTTAAACATCTGTTTTTCCTGCAGATTATGTCAAGTTTGAATGTTGCACAAATCATAGGAATGCAAATTTTATCTTGTAAATGCAAATCATCCAAATTAAGTACTATCTTGAAAGTAAAACTTTTTTTTTTTAAAGTTAAATTCCATTTTCTTTAATGGTTAATATTCATGGAAGTTAGAGTTATTTCACATACTTACCCTAAAATCAAATAATTTAGTTCAAATCACCTTTATGCCAAGTGCAATATCAAGCTGTGACTTGTGGCCCTTGCTCATGCACATGGGGATAATGTCCCTTGTCCTGCATCTGTCAACAGACTCTGGACAAAGTGGGGGTGAAACACTGCCACCCTTCTGCCCAGCGCTTTGAATAAGTATGATAGAGCTGAGTGGAGATTTGGGCTGGAATCTCTTTTCAGAGGTAGTCAGTTGCTTTATGTTTGCTTTACAGTAATGGGAAAAAATCTGCTGGTAGGTGTAGTGAGGTTGCTTTATCTTCAGTGAACAGTCTTCTCTTGTGCCTTTTTTGTGTGCTGGGAATCTAATTTTTTACTATTTTTTCACAGTTTATTTTAACAAGGTTTTCTTCACAGAAATATTTGAGTTTTGGGGTTGTTGCTCTGATTAATGTTAACCTGACCGGTGCAGTGGATGTGTTTATTTGGTGGAGACATCTATATTTTTGGCTCATTGCACAGCCATTATAAAGCCAACAGCCCTGTCCCTGGGTAGTGGAACGTCCAGGACACCCCAGGCACTGTGCCATGTCTGTGGGGCACATGTGTGTAGCCTGTGTGCTTCATGGCCTTAGCACCCACTTCTGCCTCATAATTTTCAGGAAAGAGGGGTAGGATGTAAAGCACACATCACTGCACCACAATGGACAGTGCTGGGTGCTTCCGACTTCTGTTTGGATCAAGGCTGCCTCTGGCCTGTCATTAGTGAAACTCATCAGAAAAAAAGAAGAAACCAGCCAGGGGTGGCCAGAGACAGCTGGTTTCTATGCTGGGAACATCCAGAGGAGCTCAGCCCAGGGCAGCACAGGAGAGCAGGTAGGAGGAGGGAGGGTTAGCACCAGCTGCCACCAATTCCCACACCTTCCTTTGCTCACTCTCATGTCTCCGCTGCCTCTTTTTCTTTTTTCTCTTCGTTTTTTTTTTTATTTTTAATTTTGCAAATTTATTTTTTCTCTCCGCACCTCTCAAGCACTTCAGCTGGCAAAAGAGTACCAGAAAGACTGCTTATCCCAGTCTTCCCTGCACTACAGGAGAAGAAGGATAAAAATGCAGTTAAGAGAAAATAAGTCAAATAAATGGTGATGGACATTGTTTGGTTGAAGGTTGAGCCCTAGCCATGGGACCTGACAGAGCTGTGATGAACCAAATGCCTTCTGTGTGAGATACATCTCACTTTGTGAGTGTTCAGAGAAAGGAAAAGCAAAATCTTATTCTGCTGTAATTCACCCAAAGGAGTGCTTCGTCCAAATGAGCAGAAGGCGGTGAACTTTCTTAATTTCCTTTTATTTTGTTTCAACAAAGGTAATTCAGACTTTGACTCTTTTACATTAGAGAAGTCAAAGGACACAAATCAGAATGAGATGACAAGTGAAGTCTGGGCAGGTAAACCTACAGTGGAAATTTGTCCAAATAATATGACGCTATGTAAAAGGTCCCATTCACTAAGAGTATTCTATGCCAATGAACTGCAGATAAACTCTCACTACAACCCCAAATTTTAACCTGTCTTTTTTCCTCCAATAACCAGATCACCATGCTGGTTTGCATTTCCTGATGCTCTCTGACATTATCTGTTATCTGTCAAAGACATCATCTGTCTTTGTGCTGTACAGGACGGAAACTCTGTGGAGAGTTTTCATGACTGTGCCTGTTTTCTTCCCAGGGGAATTGTACTTCATGTCTACTGGTGTACCAAGTGCCACGGCTCCCAATGGAGTGGTGTACAAAGTGGTGGACACCTCCAGGTATGAGATGTTCTTGTTGCAAAGCCTGGGTGTGGTGCAGTGAGTCCAGGTGTGGTTGTGGTGAGTCATGTCTGACTAAATAACTCTTCTTCCATGCTGGGCCCTTCTGTGATGATTGATCAAGGAACATCTGGAGAAACCCATTGGGGTTCTGCTCTGCTCTTGCAGTCATGGGGCTCTGCACTGCCTGGTGCCAACTTGTTATGGGGCCTGTTGGTGTCATGTGGATTGGGAGATTTGTTTCTGAATGCTAAAGCTGTATTTTTTGAGTGGCTTGTCTTTCCTGGACAAAGTTTCTCTAGATTCCTGCTCAAAAGGAGGCAGTTTTTCTCCAGGTGTTTATTCTCAGTTCCTCTCCATCCCTTGTATCCAGCTGCATCTCCCACAAGAGCCCTGTGGCCAGGCAGCTGCAGCTGAAGCTGGACCAGGGTCACCTGCAGTGCTTCCTTGGGCAAATCAGAAATGAATGTCAAAAAGTACTTTTTTTTTAATGTTTCAAAGAGGAAAATGGATTGAACAAGAAAATAGGACGATTGTTACACCTTCTGGATTCCACGTGTGTGTATGCGAGACTGGGCAATGCAGGGAATAGCTGTGTTTTGTGGGAAGACTTGGAGCTGTTTTTTCCATCTTCCTGTTTTTTAAGCATTACTATTATTAGCTAAACACCAAGCTCTTTTCAGCTAGAAATGGAGAGTGAGATTTTTGTAGCTTTTATCTTTTTATATGGATTAAATTTACAGCTTAAGCTATCTGAGCATTTTGAACCAAACTACTTGTCTTGCTTTATGTTGAAACCAGTCCTCAAAGTTAAATAACCCCAGAGCTGTCACGTGTTTTCCTCCAACTCTCTTCTGTCAGGAACATTTTCCATTATCTAACACCACAGAAGAGTTCCTGTAAACTATGTATTAAGAGGCTGGTATTACGCAACCTTTGCAAAAAAAAAAAGGAAAGCAGAAGTCAAAAGCAAGTCATAAGTTTAAAAAAAGAAGTTTTGTTCATGTGCAGAGTACAGAAAACACAGGAAAATTCATAAAAGTAGGGAACATCCTTGTGTAGGTAGCTGAGAGAAAAGCTCTCTGTCTTTCACAGAAATGCAGATGCAAACAAGCCTATTTACAAAGGACTTCTACTCTGCTAATGCAAACATCATGCATTTTTGAACCAATTTGAAAACCTCTGAAGAAGTCTGAGGATCAACAAGACAGTTGTCATAGGAAAAAGTGATGATGAACTGCATGTAACTTCTGAGGGGTGAGATATACCTCTATGGGAAAGAAATTTGTGTCAAAATAATGCACCGTGGTAAGAGGGAGCCTCTGTAGGAGACACTTAAACCTCCTTTCTAAAACTGATGCATTTTTGGCGCTTTCTTTGTTTGGGCTTTCTGAATGAATAATAGTGTGTTATTTTCCTTACGCGAAGACAGTCTGAAAAGTTGCACACACATGACCTTTTATGTCAGATGTTCAACACACACTGTCTAGTTTTGTAATTTTTATTTTCAGTTTGACTAATCTCTTTCTGTAGTGCTTGAACCTGCCAATGTTTTATTTCCTTAATGGATTCAATAGTGGCAAGTGAAAACACAGCCAGAGGACTCCACTGCCTTGTGAATATTTGGACTTTGATCAATGGAGATCTGTGATTGTTTAGTTATGCGTTCTACTGTAAGAGATTGCTTGCATCATTTAAGCAGACATTTATTTTTTTCCAATGAGCATTACATTCATAGAAAAAACAATGGGAAGCAACAGCTTACAGTGCCAGAGGAAAGGAATTAATTAAGCACTGTCCCTTTGTGCATCGTCCCTTTTTTTACAGGAGAGCACCACCAGGAAAATGCCGAGTTGAGCCATCACCAGTGGAAGTAAAAAGCAAGCGCATCCCGTTTGTGCCAAAGGAGAGTGAGTGTCACTGTTGCTGCTTATTATTGGTGCATCTCAGCTGGCAGTAGATATAAACTCCAGACTTGCACTATCTCCACATGTGTGGAGACCACCCAGAATTTCACTTTTCGAAGTATCCTCAAAATTAATTCTTACCAGATGTTTTGGATCTGAAGATTTGGTTCAAATAAGGCATAAAGTATTTCCCCTGTCCTGTCCTGGCCATGCAAAATTTGCTTTGTAGTTTCTGGCCCTGTACATTCTCCCTTTTCCATGCTACATTGTACTTGTTTCATTACCACCAACTGGGTTTCCCTGTAACTGTAGGGAGACTCTGTGCTCAATGGTGCTTTTCAGTGACACGTGATTTTTTGCAGTGCTTCAGTTAGTGAGGAGCATTTCAAGAGATGAAAGACGTGATTGCTGAAGGGTTAGGAAGTAGCTCATTGAGCAAGATGAAGGCTGAGTCATTGTTAGTTGAAAGTGAGAGAATATGGGATGATAAAATGCTCCCAGAAGAAAGAGTGATAAGCCACTGAGGTGAACTTTTGGCTTACCCAAACCCTCCAGGGCTTCTTGATTGCTTCATACTGCATGAAGTATTGAAAGTAAGGAGCACTCAGTGATGTAGCTGAATCTGCAGCAAGCCAAGTACTATTTATGTTAGATGCAAAACCCTAAATACAATATTAGGATCTCAGGATTAGATTAGGCAGTAGCATTGTTCTTTTCCCCCCGTGCATTTAATTTACACACTTAAGTACCCAAACAGTACTTTGACAACTTCCCTTCAAACTCAGCATATTCTATGGACTTTGTCACAAAGTTAATATTACTGTAGGGACTCTAAAATCAGGATACTTTTATTTAATTTTTAATTACATTAATCCTATTACACTGCATTTGAGTCACTGACAGTTCCTGCAGCTCTGGCTTCAGAGGAAAATGAGGGCACTCAGCACCTTGTAAGATTGAGTCTTTAAGGTGGAAGAAGATGTAAGGCTAATTATTGACTGTTGACATGCCTGAGCACTCAGCATATCTTCAGAGATATTCTGCTTTGCAAGCTGGGCAGCAGTTTCCAAACATTAGTAACTTGTTTTGTGTTCAGCCAGTTTTGTCTCTGTTTCTGCTTATACATTATTCCTTGTGCAAGTCCAGAGTTCAGATTTTTAAACTATACATATAACTAGACCTTTTGGGTTTGTTTACAAGGTTAGTTTTCATCATAAATTAAAACTTAGAAATGGTGGGAGAGATTCTACGAAGTGTCTCAAGAACTAAATTCACTTTTTGGTGAAAACCAAACACAAACATTTTGATTCTGAAGCACACAAACAGTGATGTGTAAGTGTAAATATTTACTGTTTTGGTTAGTATTTAGTGTGAATGTAACAGAATCACTAAGGCACGTGGCTTGCATTAGCTGGATGAGTGCATTTGTTGGAAGTGTATTTTATAAATAGCTTAACAAAGAGTAATATATAAGAACAACTTGATTCAATGAGGTGAAAAGCATTCCCAGGTGACCACTAGCTTTCATACAGCCCTACATATCATAATATGAGTTCCAGGATTTTTAAGTGCTTTGCTAGATCAGGCTCCAGCAACTGAGCTGTGCACAGGTAAGGCTTTCAAATCCATTTCTTGCCTTCAGAACCTCAGCTACCAAAGAAGGGAAATATTTTCATGTCACAAATACAATTCCTCTTCAAAGAGCACTATCTAAAGGACCACTGCAAGGGTTTGTCTTCTGGGGACAATAGATATTAAGTACAAATGAGACAGTCATAGTTTTCCTCCTCTCTGTACTACAAAGCAAATGATGAATGAGAATGGATAAATCTGGGATATAATTCAAATAGTCATGATGTCTTTGCAAATGTCTGTGACACTGTCCCAGCTCAGTTGATTGTTATTCTGAGAAATTCTGAATTGATTCCTTCTGGCAAACTAAAACTTATTTTTAAGCTAAAAATAAAGCACATGTGAATAAGCAAGTCCAGTAACGCCTGGAAACTGTGACAGCAAAGAATTTTCAGCTCTTCAGAGTTCAAGGCTTTTTTTTTTTTTCATAAGGAAGAACAAGCCCAACCTCAAATCCTGTTTTATGTGTTGTCCTGGCAACTCTGTTCCTCTTGCACATTCCAGTTGCCAGAGAGAATTGATTTTGAATGTTCCTGATTTCAGCTCCTTTGAATAAAGCATCTGACCCAGTGGGGAGGCCACGCTCACCCCTGGTAACGATCCAATCCTTAGTAATGAAGAGAAGAGCAGAAATAGTGGCTGGCTTTAAAATGCTTTCTGCAGGAGAGAAGGCTATGGTGGGGAACTCCTCTCCTGATTGTGAAACTCCAGTGCCCACCCTTTAAGGGCCAGGCTGAGATTTTGCTTATTTGCCAATACACTGCTTGGAGTTTCCTTTTTGGGAGAAGGCTCACGTGTTGGCATTTGCCCTGCAGTCCTCTCTGCTAACTGAAAGCAGCCGACATTTTTTCGCTGAGGAAATACTGGCTCACGGGGAGCGTTGTCGCTTCTCAACGGGATCAAGTAGGCAGATTGTAAGAAATTAGTCAAATAAGTAAAAAATCAGCACTGGTTTTGTATAGTTGTCTTCAAGCATTGTCCACGAATTGAGAGACTCATGGTTTCCCTTTTTTTTTTTTTTCCCCCCACCAGAGTTTATTATGCAAACACCGACACCACAACCCCGGCTGAAGACCACGACCGAGGCCCCACGGGGACGTAGGCCGGACCCCAAAGCCCCTACCACAGCAGCGCCCGGTGGCAGGACCCCCAGGCCCGGGAAGGGAGCAGGGAAGAGGGGGCAACGCAAGAAGAAGCAGCCGCGGAACGGCGCCGTGCGGCTGATGGAGCGGGGGCGGCGCGGGCGCGGCCGGGGCCGGGTGGAGGTTTACATCGACGGCGAGTGGGGCACGGTGTGCGACGACGGCTGGAGCTCGCCCGCCGCCGCCGTGGTGTGCCGCCAGCTGGGCTTTCCCCACGTGGTGCGGGCCACCAAGAAGGCAGAATTCGGGGAAGGGACCTCCCTCCGCATTCTCCTGGATGATGTCCAGTGCTCCGGGCAGGAGAGGACGCTGCTGGAGTGCTCCCACGCCGACGTGGGCGTGCACAACTGCTCGCACGAGGAGGATGCTGGCGTGGTGTGCAGCCGGGAGGAGGTGACAGACTGGTGACAGGGGAGTTGGGGAAGGCAGCAGAGGGACTTGGAACACATCCCTTTCTTGCCCAGCCCTCCAAACCAGCTTCATTTTTGCGGAGGGTGTGCCCTGTCTTGAGGGTGTTGCGTCTGTTCAAAGTAGCCTCATGGTTTTCTGCATGTTTGTCCCCATGCATGTGCCTTGAAGGGAAAGAAAAAGTAAAACGAAGTGACTTGAGTATGTTGTGGGCAGGGACTACGTTTCTATGGTTTTTTTAATAAGAAAACCTCAAACATCATTATAGATTTATAGATTAGAAAAGAGATGTATCCTGTTGCTCTTTCCCTTTGAAAATACAGCATTCCTCAGCTGTGCTTCACAGTGTTTTGCCAAAAAATAAATTCCCAAATGACTGTGTTTTGCTCTTACAGAATCATTTGTGTTGTTTGCCTTGCTTTGCCACCTGCAGCTCTGAGCAGCAGATTTTAATATGTGTAAATCTGTACCTTTCTTTGCAAAGTACAAAAGTATGTATTTTTTTAAACTTTCCACTAACTAGTTTAAAGAGAATTATTTTTCTCCAATGCTTTTTATTGGTATAAACCTAGTGGTCATCAAGAATAGCTGTGTCTAAGCAAAATCAGATAATTAAAAAAAAAACAATTACATACTGCCTAGCAAAATATTTCTGCAGTTTACACTAGCCCCAGTGGCAAGAAAATCTGAGCCCTTTTACATGGACAGGATTGAAAATCTGTCCCTTTTTACACGAACAGGATCCTTATCCTGTTTAACCCTGAAGATACTTTGTATGTGTTTCTCCACTCTCCCAAATTTTATGAAGCCACAAGTTTTTGCATTCAGTTTTCATGAGTATTAATTGCTACACAAGAGGTTATATACTGTGGTAATAATCCTGTAATATTTAACCTTTTTATAGGGTATTAAAAAAAAAAACAAACCAAGAACTTATTTTGTCTGAAATATGTTTTTTCACCTGAGTAGTGATTGCAGACATATATTCTCCTCTTGTGGTCTCTCTGCATTTGAAAGTATTTTGCCAGGTTATTTTTTCCCTGGCGTAATCAGGATAGGGTTTGTTTTGCTGCTCACTCAAGAACATAAGAAAGACCAAAAAAAACCCAAAAGCAAACTCCCAGATGTGAAATGACCAGTGTCCAGAAAAGTTCACATATAAAACCTTGTATCTAAGGGTCTCACCGTAGGTATTTTTTTTAATTCCCCAATTTCAAGTTGACAGTGTCCTCTTAAACCTAAGACATTGATATATAGGGTAAATTAATTTATTTTAAATATTTTTCCTGATCTTTCTGATAAACTCAATAAATTCTTTTTGATATTAAACTGCATACCTTTAATATACAAAACCAAACGAAGAATAAAGGGGGGAACAGATGTATAAAGTGTCTTTAGAAAAGTACTACTCTCATTTTGTTGGAAAACCTACAAATGCATCAGGCACCAGACTGTCATTAGGCTTTCCTAAAGTTGCAAACTCGTTTATTTAAAGTGCAGAAATTGACTTCAGTCACATCAAAACATTCAGGGAACAAGAGAGTCCACTGTAAATCCTTCTGTTAAAAGAGCTGGCACCTGTTGAGCTGATGGGACTAGAGGGCTAGAAGAAATCAGAAGGTGGAGATATAGTCTTTCTTTTTCCAGATTTCTCTTCTGCTTCTTTTGGCTCCTAAGCCAAATTTCAGCTAGCTCCAGCTGTGAGATTTTAAGAAAAATCTTGGTCATAGCTACGCTCAAAAACTTGTGGGTAGAAAACCGACCTGCACAACAAAAGTTACCCTAAAAGAATTGAGGTGATTCCAGGACGTCTGCCGAAGGCCAAATAAACAGGAATTTCACCAGCGTTTTCTAGGTACTTAAGTACTTTCCTTCTCCTTTAACTGTTGGTTACCCTGCACCTGCTTCAGCCCCTCTGAACCTCCCGAGCACGAGCAGAAGTCACCTACACCTTGCATAGTGCCGGCGGTGATTGCCACCACCTCTAATTGGCGGGCAGGCGGTAGCACAGTGTCTGGTGGCAGCCAAAGGCAGACGGAATCCAGCCCACAAGGAGCCGCCGTTGCTAAGAGCGGCTCTGCTGACGGCAAACACAGAGCCCGACACCCCCAAGTGTTTGCTGATGAGGAGTTTGCCGATGATGTTATGTGGGTGCCGCCAGCTTCACAGGGGAAATATTTATCAGCAGAGAAAGAGGCAAGACTTGCAAAGAAGTTGGGTTTTTTTTTTTTTTTTTTTTTTTCCTCTTATCCTTTCTCCCAGCCTACACCAGATGGGGAAAACATTCAAACAGAAGCATGCCAGCTCAGTATGCACCACTATGCTGGCAAGGTATTTCTGATCATTGTGGTCCCTTCCAAGCTTAAAATATATCTGTTCTGGTATTTGTCAGTCTAGTTCTCTGGTATTTAAATAATGAGCCTCTACTATTCAAAGTAGAAGTAACATGCATTTAAATACTTGCTTTGTCATCTGTTTAATAGGATTCTTACTGATAGAATTTTTCTTCATTTAAAAATGCACTTATTTAGCAGGATGTAACACAAATTAGGCATTAGATAAACGAGTAAGCCCTGCTGCCACATTTGAACACGACAGTATACTTTCTGGATGCTGATTCAGTATAAAGGTTTCAAAATAGCCCATAGTAAAGCTGGTTTACCACAGTGCAGTTTTCTGCCTGTGTTAAGTGTCAGTCCCAAACTTTTGCCTGGTGGCAATATGGCTTATTGCCTTGTCTCTTGATTCAACTCTGACTGAGACTGGAGCATCTGCATTTTTCCTTCCACATCTTTCCTTTCCTTTTACCAGCACAGCTGCATCAAGTGGAGGACCCAGCATATCTGTAAGGGAATAGTGTAGTCTCAGCCTTCCTACCTGTTTTTCTCTACCTCCAAGGCAGAGTAGCTCTGTGCAGAACTCAGGGGTTTTTCACTTAAATTGCTTCTGGTACCCATCAGCCAGCCTGGGCACTACCACACTGTGTTACAATCTGTGGTATAGACATTATCTTCAGGCAGAAATCATTTGAACTTACCATATTCTGTCCAAGACATCCAATAGACAAATCTTCCCACGTGGATCTGGAAAAAATCTTCAGAGCTTGCTGCCAAAGCAATGGAGAGAGAATGAAATAGGCAGGGTGTTAAAATGGGAATGCTTGCTCAAAATGCTGGCAAAACCCTTCTGGGTGCTGAGCCCTGGGTGGAGCACACCTTGAGGATATCTCCCATACCAAGGGAAATTGGGCTCTGCCCAGCTTCTCTGTGTCAGGTTTCAATGTATGAGCAGCATAAGGCACAGGTATCCCATTATTAATCGCAGCAGTCTGTAGTCAAATAGTATTGAAGCCATGACTCAAGTTCAGAAAGATCAGCAGTGGCACTGTGGGTGACACTGGCACTGGGTGCAAAGATGAGCCTGGGGCCCCAGCTTCACATGTTGCCATTGTGTTTCTCTTGCTTTCATTTCCCCTATCAGCCTCTCTCCCAGCTCTCACAAGTTAGACCTTTTACTGGGCTTCGTGATCACAGAATCACAGAATATGCCGAGTTGAAAGGGACCCACAAGGATCATCAAGTCCAACCCTTAGCCCTGCACAGGACCATCCCTAAGAGTCCCATCATGTGCCTGAGAGCATTGATGTATTTGATGGCCAAGGGAGAACAGCAGCTCGTGTATTACTGCCCTGCCCCACAGCCCAAACCCAGCACAACACTTCCAGAGCTGTTCCCAGCACAGCCTGACTCTTCTTTCACCTGTTAGCATCGATATGCTTTTGTTGGGGGGAGGTCCCCAGGACAAACCTGTCCTGCTGTACATCAGCTCAGCCTGTCACTGGCTGTGCAGAGGAGAAAAGCAGTCCTTATGTATCAAATATCCAAGTCTGCCTTTCCTCTCAGAGGCATGCCAGTAGACCTCTTTAAAAGGCAGCTTAGATACTTTTTCATACATACACATGCGTTTTTCTATATGAAAAGAGATGTGAGCATCTTTTGATAAGTAATAACTGCATTCCAAATTTAAGCTTTAAGAATTCATAGCTTTTTGCTTTGTAAACAAGACCTCAAAGCCATTGGATGTGTGCCCATACTTTGCTGTCTCGTACACAACTTCCCCAAGGTTTCCATGGCTGGGGCACAGGTGCAGCTATAGACCTGCCTTAGGCAGTGTTTCAGTGATATCAAAAAAGCAGCTGTGATGGAAACAGGAAGCATTCCTTAACAATAATGTGGTAAATAGGGATGCTATTTTTAAGAATAAATGAAAAAGCCAGTTGTAAGCACTGACATGAAGTAGTTTGTTCCTTGGGGGCATTAGCTGTTGGCAAGGACTAAATTCTTGGACTATTTTTGTTATTATTAATGTCTTGCCAATTACTTGTCCAACCCATGCTTGAAATTTTTATTGAGTGAGAATGATCAGGACCTCAGTATATATAAGCAGGGTGACAACCACTGTGAAAATCACTGCAAAGGTCTATATCTGGCAGTTTTGGGTAAGTAACATCTAATCCCACTGAAGATTTTGTTTTGCAAAGGTATGGCTGATTCCTGTATCCAGCGTAATCTGTGGCAAAAGATCTGGATTTAGGTCAGCTCATTTATTCTTAATAACTTGTTATGAGAGTTTTCCTGTCCACATCTGCCTGGAATGGAGAGGAGACAACAGCACAGCACTGCATGTCAGGCTTGAGCAAGGTGGTTCTGACAGTTTTGAAAGGTGCCAAGGTCCAGTGCTGCTCACGAGGGACGTTATTTCCACCCCCATCCTCCTCCTCACAGAATGAAACAGCAAAAACCTTTATCTTAAGCCCAATTAAGTCAGGATGTCATGCCCCTAAAACAGGAAAGATTGAGCACATTTGGTTGTCAGTACCTTTAAAACAAAGATTTTTTTTTTTTTCCTGATAAATGAAGGGGCACCAGGAAACATTTCCTGTCACCAGGAAGCAATGAGCTGTGTTGTTAAATCATCAGAGCAGTTCCCAGCATGCCTATGTCCCATGCTCACCTGAACCCTCCCAGATCACCCTGGGCTAGGTCAGGAGTCACTGACAGTTGGCCTGATAACCAAACCATGGCTGTTTAATTTGTTAGTGAAGATGAAGCCTTTGTGAAATCCAAACCTAAGGAGGCTATTGTCTCAGTTTAAATGAGACACAGGTGCTTTGCTGAGGGTGAGTTATGAGGAAGACCCAAACTCCTCCCTCTAAGCAATTGTAAATCCAAAATTAAGAGGCTCCAATTGAGGGGGGGAAAAAGTGTGGAAAAAGGAAAAATAACAGCCCTTTAATAAAAGATATATGTGTATTGTAAGAAACAATGAAAGAAAACAGTAAAACAAACAAACAATACTCCTATACCCAGAAATAATCCCCTTCAAAACAAACCAATAAACAAACAAAGAAGAAGGTAAACAGTTCAGTTTGTGCCCTTTGCTGCAATTCTAACTACAGTCAACAGAGGACGCTGTTGGATCACTGGAAATGCAGAGCCTGCATTGCTTTGTGCTGGTCAGCAGGGGGCGCTGTTGGATCACCGGTCGCTGCCACGTGGGGAGACCCCCTCCTGGGTATAGTGGAGAAACCAAAAATGTGTTTCCCTCCCTCTCCCCCTCCACCACTGGGAAAAGGGAGAGGGAGAAGGCAAAGAAAACAAAAAAAAAAGGCAACAACAGAAAAGAGTCCTTCCCTACAAGAACTCACTCTGTCCTGCAGGTCGAATTGTGCAGTACAGTTTTTCCCTCTCCCTTTGATGTGCACAAGAACTGCTGCCAAGAAAGAAACAAACGGGAATGGAGAAGGGGAAAACCTCCCAAAACAGTTCCTCTCCGATGAAAATCCAAGCAGAATCCACAGCTGACAGCCAGACTGAGAACAAAACCCACTCTGAGCTTCTGCTCCGACTTTGTTCCAACCCCAGCCGACACCTGAACTCCTCCCCGCCGCCGTTTCCCAGGAGATGAGAGGAAAAAAAGGAACTCCTCAGCCTTCCCCAAAGACAAGATTCTGAGGGCCATCAGCTAGGAATGTGGCCTTACCAGCAACTTCTTTTATGTTACTTAACTGCCCATTCAACATCTCTTCCACACAGTGGGCAGGGGGAAGGGAAAAATTCCTGCTTAGTTTCTAAGAACCAGCAAAACCATGACCGCTATTTTTAGTAAAGGATGGAACTTCCCATCGAAAGATCCATTGTAGGCCTTTTTATAATTTGTTTTCTGGATGATATAGAAATAAAATTCTCTTTGGAGCAGATCAAAAGCATAGGGAGACAAAATGATGACTTTAATTTTTTGCCTCTGCTGTTAAACAGTGAGTAAGGCATTAGTATTTGGACTGCTCACTTTTTTTTCCCCCCTTTACTTTTATTGTGTATGCTATATCCTGGTTTTAGGGAGATGCCAGATGAGTTACAGACCACAGAATCTTTAACCAAGATTTTAGACCAACTGTGCTCTGCTCACCTTTCCCGTATGACCCTTAAAGACATCCTAGAGAGAAAAAGCTTCTGGAGGAAGCAGCAAGGACTGTTTTGAGAGCCATGGTCCCAGAGGCTCATGCCATGCACAGAGCAAAGGGCAAGGTCCTGAACTGCAAAGGTCTTTCAGGGCATCTGCAGTTCTGCATAGGTGTGTTCAGATGATCTTGTATCACCTGAGGTTTTTATTTTGGAAGAGCAGTAGGAAAGGAAATTATCCTTCAAACTTTATCACAGAAGAAAGACTTCAGTTATTCATCTGCCTCTTCCTGCATGTCATAGCTTGTGGCGTGACACAGCATGTGTCATGCAGTCTCATGTCACACAGCCCTGTTGGCTGACAATGTCCTCCAGCTCAGCCCAGCCCCAGCCCTCACAGACCAGCAGCTGCTGCTGCATCAGAGGTGAAGATGCTCTGGTCTTCCACAGCACTTTTTGTGACTTGTGACTCTGCTCAGGAAGGTGATTTTCCCAGCATCACACAGAAGGGCAAGTTTTTGCTATTAACTTGATGCCCCTTCTCAATTTCCTGTTCCTTGATAATTCCATTAAAACAATGGGTCATTTTCTGTTTCGAAAAACATTTTAACTGCCCTCACTAGCTTTGGCCTAGCTGGATTTAATCATTATTTACCCTGCTACAAGTAACAGCAGAATTCACCCACTGCTTTACACTGTATATCCAGACATATATATTTGGATACATAGGCTGAGGAAAGTTATGTGCTTGCTTTTGAACAGAAGTAACATTTTATTAAATAGTTGGATTTAAAATAGAGTCATATATTGAATTGTGCTGGTAACACAATTTAAGTCCATATTCTTTAGTATTAGTCATAATATTTCAGTTTGTTTTATGAAAGAAAAATAGCTTAATATTTAAAATAAAGTATACTTTTTTTCCGCTTTAAGCTGGTGTATGAATGAATGTAACTGTAAGCACAAAGCACCAAACATCTCCCCATACCTTCATACCTTGCAAAGGACTAGTAACAGAAAAGCAATCACTGAATGTTTAAGTGCAGGGAGATTAAGGTAAATGTCTCTCCTATACTTGATAAAAAATTCTATATGGTCTTACTTTAAATAAGCCTCACTACCTTTCACATTGGCTGTCATAATAATAGTAAAAAACCAGAGAGATCAGATATTATTACCCTGCCGTCAGAAGAATAAGGTGGGTTTTGAAGGTGTACTTCAACAAATATTTTGAAATCCACATCTGTGGCAGAGCTGCTAGGGCTGGGCAGAAGGACTGAAATCCCTGAACAGTAGGCAGTCCCTATATTCCACAAGGACAGTGTTTCTGCTTAGAAAAGGAGGAGATGCCTAGTAAAAACAGTCCTAAGTTTGTGTTTCTGCTGGAGCTGGCTGAAGCACAGTGTTCATGCTAATCCCAGACCCCCACTAGTTTTGTATGGATCTTTAGGCAGGGAGTGGGCTCTTAGACCATAAATTTACCAGGAGAGGTAATAATTTAATCACCATCTGCACTCAACCAGTAGCACACAACAGACGGAGACATTTAACAGTAAAATTAAAAGCTCTTTATTTAGAAATGTATCATACTGGTAAATTCAGACTGACCAGGATGCCCAACCCTCTGGTGAGTTGTGTGCTGCTGAAGGCATTTTGTACCACAAGAGCTGCCTATGCTGTGCCTTCTCTTTGCTGTCCTCACTTACAGCCTAAACGGTGCTACACCTTGAGTGAGAGAACAGAAAATGCTTTTAAACTTAAATAGCCCTGGAAAGCCAAGCAAAAGAAAGCATGAGTTTGGACTAACCCTATGTCCCACTAATTTTTCAAATTCACCTTGGAACTTCACACCGGTTAACAGTTTCCAGTTCTCTGCCCGTCTGTTTCGGCTTCCAAATCTTTCTCGCTTCTCTTGTTCATGGGAATGTGCAGGTTGGCAAGCTGTCCACGCGATGGCAGTTCAGTCCCCAGCAGCAAGGTGACAGGCAGGGAAGCTCTGCGTGCCCCAGCCTCGCTCCTTCATCTCAGTGCAGTGTGTGGCTTCCAGGCAGATCATAAACACGACAGTTCCTTGGGATCATGTCCTTCACTCAAGGGTATAGAAACATGTTAGAATACAAACAAAAGGTTGTATCAAAGCTTGTTGGAACACAAACAGAAGTTTTTATTAAAGTTCATCTTTGAAGCATGAAAATAAGATAAGTTCAGCAGTGTACACAGGCTGAATACTTAGGGGAGTTATCAGCTGATAATTATATTCACTTGAGAAGCTTAATTCCGAGAGCTTACCTGATCTGCTCAGGGATCAGAACTGTATCACATGCCCTCCTTATCCCATCAAAATGTATAAAATACCAAATATTTTATCACCTCCCTGTGAGCTGCTCACAAACAAGATACAAGCAGGAATTTTTCACATGAACTATTCTGAGACCGATTCCAAATGAAAGAACACCTTAAAGATAGTTACAATCTATTCTTGAAGTATGCTGAAAAAAACATTGATGAAATTCAGAAAATCAATGTTTCATCAGGCAGTTCACTGAGTGTCTTTAAAAACATGGTTTCATTAGCTAGCTTTAGTTTTTAAGCACTTTGTCTAGGTGATGCTATTGTTGTGATTAGATATGTCTTTCCTAGTGATGGATATTCATGCCATGAGATCATGATATGGGGGGGGAGGAATAGTAGTTTTTTTCTGAAAACAAGAGGCTTTAAAACCCCAGTCTTAACAGGAGGGAAAAAAAAAATAAGAAAAAGCAGAAAAAAAAAGTTAGGTAGTTTCAATTAAGATAAACAGAAAAACTAGTTAGATAATAATGATGGTCTTTGAGAATATGTATTCAAAAGAGAGGGGAAAATAAGTCAGGGTTGTTGCAATTATTTTGAGCCAAAGAAGGAACTACTAGTTCAATAAAAATCAATGTTAACCTTGAACGTAACAGAAAGCCAAAAAATATTTTAAAAAGTACAGCCAGCTTTTGCTCCGTTGTGTCCTGACGGCTGGAGACTCTGGTTTCTAATGTTTTGTACCATTTGACTGTTACTAAGAAACACTGTCTCTCCGAGGTCATTGTGTGGCATTACTACCAAACTCTTGTGCTATGTGATGTGAAGCCAGAAGAGCAACACTGGCCCCAAAGTGTGCTCCCCAGGGCAGCCCTGCCCACCCGCAGGCTGGAGCTCTGAAGATGAAGTGATCAGGTGCATTTGTTCCCATAGAGCACCTCAGGTGTTTTTCCTCCCCTCTGTTGAGCACGTTGACCAGCCAAAAGAAAAAGCCCAGGAGCTCCTGACAGGCATTCACTGCTTTCACAGTTTTCTGATGAGTTTCTGGTCCTTCTGCTTCCCCAGAGGCCTCCCGGGCTGTTGTGACCCAAACATGGACAGGCTTCAGCCACGCCTGCTGGGAGAGGTGCTGCTTCCTGGGGATTTCAAAAGAAAACCCCTCTCATCCTCTAAGGTCTGTGATGCCAGACCTTTCTTTAGGCTAGCTCACGCTACAAAGCCAGTGCAATTCCTTTAATCTGCTCTGGGTTTCGAGCATTTTGTGATCTGTGTTTCCATGGCAGATTTAGTGGAAGTTAGTCAGTATGTGTTAGCCACTAAGTTGCTGTGAGGGATATGTGGACACGCGTCAACACAGTATAAATAACACACAAAGTCACGGCTGCTACAGGTGCTCCTTAAATTCCCTTTCACCATTGACTCCCCGCTTCCTCTGTCACTAACAGCCCATTTGAAATTACTTATGGTTTGGAACAAAAATTAAACCCCTCACCTTATGTTGGCATGTGCTGTGCTTGCTTTGATAGTCCTTCTCTACTCTTTCTGATCTGCTAGTCTCAAGCACAAACAGGAGTGATGTAAGAAGGAAAACCTGCAGATTGTGGCCTTTTAGCACAGATCATTGCTTCCACCTGGAAGCTGAAGCGACCTGACTCGTGGAGGTGCTTGGCAGATGATTGCTGCATCAGATGGGCAAAAACAGGGGGTGCCATGAATTACATCCTCTCTCTCCTTCTACAGAGAGGCATGGAGATATGGGAGCTGCTGGGGAAGGGGTGCAGGGAAAAGGTACCCTAAATGGTGGGGATGAAAACTCCTGCAGCAGCAGGTGTGGCCAAACAAGGGAGAGACCCACAGGTGGCAAATAGGCATGATAAAATTCCAGGTATCTTCGTATCCTGTCTCCAGAAGGTTGAGCAAAGCTTGTGCAGGGGAGAAGTGTGTCATGGGGTTGTCCCTGTTTCTCCTTGGGCATAGGGGGGCAGCAGGCATCCTGCTCTGCTTCCCCTGCTCCACTCAGAGCTGGGGGAATGGTGGAGAGGAATGTCTGACACCCTGCATGTAAGGTGAACAATCTTCAAAGGGATGGAGTGGGCACAACACGTAGCAGCAGCGGGGGAGAGACCTGGCAGGTCTTTGAGGAGGAAGGAAAAAGTGGAAGGCTTATAGGATACTGTGGAGATTGTTGCAGTGATTGAAAGGCTGCTGGACTGAGGGCAGGATGGGAAGACAGCAGGATGCTGTGGATGCTTTCTGTACCTTCTTGATCTTCTTGAACCATTTGGGGTCTTGCTGTTCCTCCCAGAAAACCCCAGAGGGCAGAGGTCCTGCTGATGTCACTGACGGCTCCTGTATCTATCCCCTAATGCTTTCCTTGCCTCCCTTTGAGTCAGCTTGTTCACTTAGCCCCCAAACAGCTTATTGCCATGAGTTCCTCCATTTAACAATTTATTGTGAAAAATGTATTCCTCTTTTACACCTGCTGCTGGATCATTTCAGTGGGTGCCACTGTGTTCTTGAATTATGCAAAGTAATAACTTAGTTTGTCCTTATTTATCTCCAAACCACTGATGGTTTTCCTGACCCCTGTTGTAACCTCCCTCACTCACACTTTTTGCAGTTTGGAGGCCTAACCTGTTCTGTCTCTGCAGCTCTGCTGAGCTGGTAGGGGAGTGCATGGGATATTCAAACACACTAGGTGTGTTCCAGATTTACTGAGCCCTTTATATAAGAATACATTCAGATCTTGTTTTGCCCACTCACCCATTTCTAATCATTGTCAATACTCTGCTTGATTCTTTGGTCTGTACTTAGCATTAAGTTGAAATTCCTGAATAAGTGCCACCACTAAATATATATAACTGGCTTGGAAATACATAAATATGCATAGTTTATCTTTCCCCATGCATTACTTTTAATTTACCAGAAATTAATTTCCACCTTTTTATGGCTTGGTCCCTTGGGTCCTGAAATCCTTATGCAATTTGTGTCAGTCAGCTTTAGATTACCTGTTTTGAATAAAACAGTATCATCTCTCATTCCTGTGTCCGGATGATGAATGAGCACATTGTACGACACGGTGACCAAAGCAGACTGCTCTGAAAACCTTCATCTGTTGATTCCAACAGGCATCAACAGTATATTCCCTTTGCATCTTCTAATTTAAACAAGTAAAAGTCAACAAAGAGCCTCTGCCTTCCTTGTCCTGCGACACTTAGGTTACCTAGGAGGCCTCAGAGGGGAACCTTATTTAAAACAGTTTTATAAGCAAGCATAGGAAGGTGCAGCATCCTTCCTGACCTCCTCGCTCAATTGTTCAAAGCACCATCTCCAGCCAGGAAAGCACGCATCCACATATATATCTCATAGAACCCTAGAATGGTTGGGGTTGGAAGGGACTTTAAAGATCATAGTAGTTCCACTCCCCATCATGGGCAGCAAACATTTCCACTAGACCAGCTTGCATCCAACACTTCCAGGGAGGGGCCATCCACAGCTTCTCTGGGTAACCTATTCCAGTGCCTCACCACCCCCAGAGTAAAGAATTTCTTCCTAATATCTAATCTAGATCTATCCTCTTTAAATTCAAAGCCACTCCCACTTGTCGTATCACTACATGCTTTTGTAAAAAGTCCCTCTCCAGTCTTCCTGTAGCCCTTGCTACAAGGTCTTCCCAGAGCCTTCTCTTCTCCGGGCTGAACAGCCAAGACTCTCTCAGCCTGTCTTCGCAGGAGAGGCGCTCCAGCCCTCTGATCATCTTCGTGGCCTCCTCTGGACCGTATACATAGACGTATACACGTCCATAGGCACACGCTGTGGGTGTATCTGAAGCCGCTCTGGGTTCTCAGCTTGCACCGCCGCCACCGGGCTCTTTAAGCAGCGCCGTCCCCGCCCGCAGCCGGGAACTCTCCCGGCCCGCCCCGGTCGCCCTTCGCCCGGGGCAGAGCGGGCAGCGCTGGCAGCCGGCGGGGATGGAGGCTCTGTGGGCGGCCGGGGGGCTCCTGCTGGCCCTCTGTCTCCTGGCCTTTGTCCTGTACTGCTGCTACGTGAAGTACATCCACGCCAAGTACGACCACATCCCCGGCGCCCCGCGGGAGAGGTAAGGGGCCGGCGGGGCGGGGCGAGGAGATGGCGGCCCGGGCGGGCGTCTCTCCTGGGCGCTCTCCGCCGCCGGCTCCAGCCCCGGCCGCCGGGCTGCAGCCGTGAGGAAACGTCAGAGCAGGAAATAAACAAATAAACCCCTCAGCCGGTGTCCTTGGGCCGGGCTGGGCCGGGCCTGGCGAGTGTGGGCGAGGGGTGAGCAGGCTGGGCACAGCGCTCCTGTGTGCCCGCTCCCCGGGAACGGCTGGCACCGCCCGGCATCGCCGGGGATCCCGCCTGCCTGGCCGGGGCTGGATGCCCTGCATCTCCCGGGTGGCCACAGCGGCACGAAGGAGCCGTTCGGAGCCGCCCACCCGAGCTGTGCGTTCGCTCAGGATAGGACAGAGGGACCTGACGGCAGCACCAGCCGCGCAGTGCGGGAGGAGCTCCCTGCGCTGGACCAGCACAGCCAGCCCTGCTACACTGCTCCAGCGGGCGCAGTGACACTAACTCCACCAGGCACCTTCCGTGCTCTCCCTCGTGAGCCGGGTGTTTGGTTTCTGCCATCAATAAATAAAAATGTCATAAGTGATAAAGGATGGTGAGAAAGGTGCCAGCAAGGCATTGGCAACAGTGTCACAAGGAGACAGTTCTTACAGGAGTGCGTGAGCTTCCTGTTCAGCCTCACCTGTGGGTGCACATGCCCTCCTTAACATGCCCCAGGAAGAGACAATGCACCAACACTGTCTTACACAAACAACCTACAGGGACACCAAGCTTGGCTGCCCAGCTCCAAACTTAAGCCTACTTGTGTAATCAGGGTCAGATACTGAGATTAGAGAGAGGCTGGACCTTGTCATACCTGAGCTTGCTTGTCCATAAGTTCATTTTGAGGTGTGGAGTAACACCATAGAGTAATGGCAGCTTGAGGAACCCTGTGGCCGCTTTTCTGTCCCTTCCTCAGGGTTTGAGGCTTGATATTAGTCAATCAGCATAGGATCCTTCCCAGAAAGGTTTCTAGCTGTGGTTTGTCTAAGTGGAGGCTTGTATGTCATGTGAGCCCACAGCACTTGATGGCTTTTCAAAAGTACAAATTGCCAGGTACAATCCAAAACTCCCACGTCAGTACCTGTTGCACAAACAATTCCACTCCTAAATGTCCAAGGTAAGAAAAATCAAATACCTCCAGCTCTGAAAAGTAATTTATAAAAAAAAAAAGTAATAAAAGGTAAAACCAGATGCTGTGTGTGTTGATGGTGGTGGTCTCCCCAGTACAAGAAAGACATTGACAAACTGAGGCAAGTCCAGTGCAGGCAGCTGGGCTGGCTTTCGGCAGAGAAGCAGCTGCTGAAGGGCAGAGGGAATCCAATGGCTGTTTTCTGGGCAATGGCACAAATTGTCTTTTGGCCATTGAGGTGTAAGGCGAAACACCTTCATCATGAGGGTGCTCAAAAGCTGGTGCATATGGCTGGGTGAAGCCCTGAGCTCTGATGCTGACTGGCCTGGAGGGAGGGACTGGGCTGGTGGCCTCCAGAGGTCCTTGCCAACCCCAATTACTTTGAAATGGGAACAATTCAAATCTAAATACTTCTCATCTGATACTGTATCTGGAAAACTGGAGAAGAGCAGCACCAGAAGCAAAGGCTGGCTTGTGTCCAGCTTGCTGCCTACCAGATGTGCTCCCCAGCCAATCAGTCCACAGCCTATATCCTTTCTAGGCTTTTTTCTGACTGAGAAGCATGACTTTCCCCTTTCCCTTGGCTCTTTCCCTTTGATAAAAGCTTAAGGAAGCCTTATTTTAGGATGAAGTACAACAGGATCTTATCAAAGCCTTGTCCAAAGTCTTATGGCTGCCTGATGACAAGATTACATTAATGCTCTTGATTTCCTGGGCCCATTTATTTTATCAGAACTAGCACAGCGCATCTCTCAAGGAAAATTGTATAGGACAGACTGGAAAAGTGAGTCCCAGGGGTCATAGTGGCTTTGTTTTGGTTTTTTTTCTGCATGAATGATTCACCTGTTAAGAGGAGGTTGTCTCTTCAAAAGTTGGCTTGATATTAAGGGTTGAATAACAAGAAATAGGAAAAAGGGACTTCTTTGAAAATATAAGTTTTCAGTTGATAGTTTCAGGTAGTTATATATCCCAAACCAAACCCACACTTAATCTTTTTCCTGACATGCAGTAAGTAACTGGGACTTCTTAGTAGTGGATAAATGTTTTAGGCCTGTTGTAACACCAGATTTAACTGGGTGATGGGAGAGGGGATGAAAAATATCTCTGAGGATTTATGTGTCACACAAGAGGAGCCGAGTGGGACCTTGTTTCCTGCTCTGCAGATAGAGCAGTTTCCAGAGCTTTAGCTAACAAAGGAGTTGCGTTGTATTTGGGACTTTCACATCTTTTTGGAGTCCAGTTACAATGGAGGACTCAAACAAGTGGAGGATTAAAAGTTTCTGTAGATGTTGGGTATCTTTGTTGAGTCCTTATTATTTTATGTGTTTCCCAGTTCCAACAGTAATAAAATAAGAGCCTGTATGTCCCCTCTAGTTTATTTATACCAAAAAGGATGATGGCATGGCTCTGTGTCTCTCAAATGGAAAACAGATCTTGAGTGCAGCTTGCTTCGTTTAGAGAGGAGCTTGGCCAAATTTTCCTTCAGATTTACGCAAAACCTGTGGAAATTCACTGCTCTCAGTTGAAGGAAGGAGTTGATCTCTAGCTTTTTAATTCAGCTATTGTATTTGAAGAATTAACCTTTTGTGTTAATGTCTTCAGTTTCCATATTAACCAGTGATTATCCTTCCAGGTCCTCTTTTTTTTCCCCAGCATTTGAATGGCATGATTCCTAATTTTCCTTAACAGAACTCCACTGACAAAACTGAAGTTACTTTTAGAGCTGAGCACATATTGAAGAATATTTAATGCAAATGTGTGTTTCATGTACAGAAACATAATAGTTGCAGTCAAGATTCAGTCAGCTAGGCAAAGGGCAAAGCAGTTCATGTGGGGCTCTCACCCAGACCCAAACATCTTCTATAGTATAGCACCAAAACAGACCTCATTCTTCATCTCTGCACTGGTTTTCCTGGCTATGTGCATGCACCAGCCTGACTTTAGTCCCCAGCTTACCAGTGTGATGAGGGCTGCTCGCTGGCATACCTTGGAGTTATTTTCATCTTTCCTTACAAGTGAAACCTGAGCAACACTCACTGAGCAACAAGGATTGCAGTCCATATAAAACACCATGTTGGCATCCTTGTGACCCTCTTAATCTTCATATTCTGCAGCTTTTTATTTGGACACCTTCCAGTCTTATGGAGAATGATGAAGAAACAGGAGTTTGTTCATGATCTCTTCCTGCAGTGGTAAGTTGAGACACATTAATAGCATTGAATGGGGTAGCCCGTAGAACAAGTGGGGAAATCAAGGCATGGAGACCCTGAATTATGTAACTGGCATCATTCAGAAGGCCAGTAGAGGGGCCAGAGAGAGAACATTGATCTTTCAGGTCAGATAGATATTAGAAAAAATTTTTGCACTGCATGGGTGGTTAGGCACCGGAATAAGTTGCTCAGGGAGGTGGTGGAGTAACTGTCTCTGGAAGTGTTCAAGAGGCATTTGGAGGTGGCACTTGGGGATGTGGCTTAGGGGTGACTGTGGTGGTGCTGGGTTGGCTGTTGAACTAGATAGTGTTGAAGGTCCCTTCCAAACTTGATGACTCTGATTCTCCTGATGTCTTTAGACTGCAGTATTTCCCACCGTATTGTGCTCTGGTCCTTTGAGGTTATTAGATCTGAACTGTTACATGTTAGTTGGTTGTACCATGATTCTCTTTTTTTTAATCTTCTCTTCTTACAGGGCAGAGAAATACGGACCTATTGTACGACTTAATGCCTTTCACAGAGTCACAGTAATGGTTTTGAGTCCTGAAGGAGTGAAGGTACTCAAAAAATAAAGTCACATCAGCAGTGGGGATCAGCCCCTCCCTCCATAAGGAGAGAGCTGGTGCCTGATGTTCAGGGCAGCACAAAGCAACCAGTCTGTGCTTGGCTCTGGTAGGGTTAGGAGGATGAGGTGTTCTGCTCTCTGGGCTGTCCTATTTTATTTTCTTCCTTGATCGGTTAATTTACTTTGTCATATTTATTTAAGCAGCACATATAGCAAACACCCACCATTTCTGAAAAGTAGGCCCTCTTTGAGAGCTTAATATCTCAAATGAATGAGGCACAATGTAGTGGTTTTGAATCTAGGCCTTCCTTGGTGATCAGGTTGTAACCAAGGAACCAAGGTCATGTTCCCAGTATTCCATACAATTTTACGTAAGCAAGAGTATAAATAAGGAGAGAGAGGAAGCTCTCGCTCTCTTTCTTCCGGCGGACCTAAGGTGGAGGTAGCTCTGCTGTCGCTCTGCCCGGGTGAGGGAGTGAGGTCTGGTGCGTCTGGTTGGCCTTGAGAGGCGGACAGTGCTGTGGTAGCTGTGTGGGGTGGCTCGCTTCCTCTCGAGGGGAGTATTTAACTTTTTATCCCTTTTTGTCCTTTTTCCCTTTTCCCTTTCCCTTCCCTTCCCTTTCCCTTTTGGGGAGTTCCCTTTTGTAGTGTGTATATAGTTTTCTTTATATATATATATATATATATATAAATTTAAAATTCATACGGTTTGGGTTCTTTTGGGTTTTTTTTTCCCGGTCGGCTGGGAGAAAGTGAAAGGGAGGGGGAAGGTTTTGTCCCCGGGGTCCAGGGACTTGGCTGGGAGCCAAGTCCAACCTGGGACACACAAGAGACTGAATTTCTTTCTCTAAATCTTTGCAATTACCAGAGAGTGAGATTTCAGGTCATTGGGCAAAAAAGTGCTAGAGGCATGGAAAACAAGCTCGTAGCATGGGAACTGGGGAATCAGGGCACACCAAATAATTCATCTACTCCTCAGACTATTGCTACAGAAGGAACATAGTAAATGTGTGAGTTAAATTTTATGTTTTGTCTGGGAAACAGACTGCACTCAGTATTTACTGACCTGAGATTCAATTTTAGGAGTTCTTGATGTCACCACAGTACCCAAAGGATCGGCTGGTGTACGATCGTATCTTCGGCCTATTTGGTGAGAGGTAGGCAAAACCCATCTGAAGCCATTGTGATCTGTAAATAAGTGCAAGACTAATAACACCACAGGTGAACACTTATTCTGACTCAGACCTTACTGTGGGAATTCATGTCTAATTCCAGGCATACGTAAGCAGCATATACCTATTAAATTTTGTGTCAAGTCAAATGTCTTCCCAGTCAGGGACCAGGATATGTTGGATTTTGTTTTACCTTTATGATATGCATTTTTTTCCCTCCTGGGCATGTTCAGTTAGTCTCAGAATGGTCTGCTCAAGACCATCATCAAATTTCTCACTTAGATTTTAGAGCACTGGGTTAGTCCTTGATGGATGGGAGTTTGCAGCTCCTAAATTCAATCACAAAAAAGGGGATTTCTTTGCTAGGCTGAAGCTTTTAAAAATATAGTAATCCAGTTGTTATAGTAATTCTTTGTATAACAGTTATAATGAACCAGCATCTTATTGAACTCAGCAGTCCACACCTACCTATCAAAACATATTTGTGGTTCACTTGTTCACAGTCATGCAATGATTGCAGTACTCGAAGTATCGCAGTGCTCCTTACACATGGGCAAAATAGAAGAAAGTAGATGTTAAAAACTTATCTTTGTGACTACATGGGGTTCAGCTGACTCCCCTCCTGAAAACTGTTCCTTCCCTTGTTTTTCTACATGCTAGGTTTCTGGGGAATGGCTTGGTGACTGTTTGCAACCATGAACATTGGCACAAGCAGCGGAGGATAATGGATCCAGCTTTCAGCCGAAAGTAAGGCAAATATTTCTGGGATGAGTTAGCTGTTATTTCTACTGCATTTTCACAATTCTCCCTGTCATTATTTGATATTTAGAGGGGAAAAAAAAGACATTTAGTGCATAAATTACATTTTACTTAGAGTCTAGGACACCATTTCTATACCAAGTATAATTTGACCAGACTTCCCATGGAACACTGGCTATGACTGAAAGGTCCCAAGGTTGTATATCTAGGAGTGTGGTTATGGCTGTCTTATCGTATTAGAAAAGGTAAGGCAGATGGTTGGTCTGGCTTCCCTGTGTGTGCCTCGATGCACTGCATGTAGGGTCCAAAGATAAAGTCCGCATACTTTGCTTCAGTGTGCACAAGCCACAGCCCTTTGCCATGACAGACATTAGTTTTATAGCAGGGCAGAGCAGGGCTGCTGTAAAAAGAATGTAGCTTATTATGTTTGTTTGGTTTTTAAAGTATTAAGGCAAGTTGATTATAAATTTAAAAAATTACAATTTTCTATGGAAAATAATGAAAGTTACTTTGCCTGAGCAAAAATGTCCTCTCCAGAACCCCCACTGCTCACCTTTATTGATTGTTCAGCTACCTGATTGGTCTGATGGAAACTTTTAATGAAAAAGCAGAGGAGCTGATGGAGAAGCTAGAGGAAATGGCAGATGGGAAGAAGGAGTTTAGCATGCTGTCGATGATGTGCCGGGTGACGATGGATATCATTGCAAAGGTACCAGCTGTCGCTTTCTTGTTTCCTCTGCAACTGCCAGGAAGGAAGGGATATAATATGTATTGGCAGCAGGATGGGATCAGGAGCTGGAGCCAGGGAAAAAGACCTTCACCCACCAGTGCCAGAAGAGATGAAGAACTAATTATGCCACTTCTGTTTGGGCTGAGCCATGGGAAGGGGCAGATAGGAAAGGGTGTGCACAGCCTAGGTGTGGCCTGCAGGATGGGGACTGCCTCATGCTGGCTTTTCCCTTCTCTATGCAAAACAGTTTGGGATGAATGGATAGTAATAGTAAATTATGAATCCCCCCAAATAAGGAGGAAGCATAACATAGATATTGACCTCCCCTCACAGTCTCCTGCAGGGCAGGAGATAGCCTGAGATATTTTTAGGGAAAAAGGTGATGGTATGAGGTTATCCTGCTCTTTCACCCCAGCCCCAGGGAGCTACGAGGGTGCAGCAAGTTGCCTTTTTCTCTCCTGCTCCTCAGGCAGCCTTTGGCTTGGAATTAAATGCAGTGAGTGATGACCAGACGCCTTTACCACATGCTGTGACCATGGTTTTGGAGGGACTGACCAAGTCACGGATCCCCCTCATACAGGTCTGTACACTCCTCATTTCTGTCCTCTCTCCTCACATTCAGCCGGAGCCTCTGCTCCTGCCTGAGTTAGTGGGAGGGAGCTGTGCAAGGTCCATGTATGATGGGGAAAGAGTCATCTGTAGATCTTTTTCTCCAATGTGCATCAAGATAAAATTCATTAATGCTATAAAACACTTGCAGAATTAATGTTAACGTTTAATGCTTCCTTTCTGTCTTCTCTTCCCCCCTGCATGTGCCTCCTTTTCATATGGTTTTGCACTTTCAGACCCATTAAAAATTGAGATTTTTGCCCTTTGTCCAAGCAGGATGGCAGTCCTCACTCAAAGTGGAAGAAATTTGAACATTCTTGCCATAAAAAAATTATGTTTTCAACTCAAATTCATCTACTAAGAAATTATGGACGTAATATGAAATATTTAAGTTAAAAATCATTCTAGTGTCTCATGAAAGTTGTAGTTCAGGCTTTTAGAGCTCCTGTTTTCATTTTTGCGGTGAGATTCTGTATTGCATGCTACAGTCTCTTTCCGTGGAAAAGTGAGGAATTTTGCTCACAGTGCCCAAAACATCAGCTCTAACAAGACAGGACATCAGCATGCACAGATTGAAATATTTCTCATTTCAGCCCAAACCCTTCATCCTGGGAGCAATCACTTTGTTCCATAGAGAGCAGACATTTTTGTGACAAGTGTCATTTAGCAGAAAACAAGGTGGTCCCTTGTAAAATAACACTGAAATTATTTTTTACCAGCAAAAGGAATAAAATGACTCAAGAAATTCTGTATTCAGTACATGCCAGGGAAACAGAAGTTTGTAAAGGAGGTCAGGGAGAGTGTGAGGCTGCTGCGGCGTGTGGGGAAGGAGTGCATTGACCAGAGGAGAGAAGCTCTTCAGAATGGGAAGGAAGCCACGTTGGATATTCTTACACAGATACTGAAAGGAGATGGTAAGGGACATGTTGCTGTTTGAGTGAATTTCTCTGTGGTGTGTTTTGCCATGAGATTTGGGGAGGATTGCTTTGGGAATCTGAACTTTGATCCTCCTTTAAAGGCTTTTTCACAGTGAAGGTAATAGAGGTTGCTTTGAAAATCCCGTTTTGTTGTGTTGGATCAAATTTTGGTCACAAGCCACCACTGAAACACCCACTGAGCATCCCCTCTCAATGCCACCTCACCCAATATGTGCCAAACAGGGCAGAGCATTCTGGCTGGTCCAGTGGAGGCATTTTCTAATCCTGTTTGCTTTTCTATCTTCACAGCTCTGGAGGAAACTAGAGATGATGAAAACATTCTGGATAATGTTATCACTTTCTTTGTTGCAGGTTGGTAGCTATTTTTATGCTTGGATATGTCATGTGGGAAGCTGTACTCATTCTTGGGTCATGATTAACACCCTTGTTAATCATGATTAACATCATCTTTAACATCATCACTCCACATAGTGATGGTGTATCCAGGAGTCTCTTGGTTGGAAGACAGCAGTATTTACACTGGCATAGGACCAGCTGGGCGAGGTCTGAAGAGAACTTTCAATTTTCTCAAAGACAAATCATAGGTTATCCTCTTCCAGTCATATTGACATAGCAAATAATGCCAGGCTTCCCACTCTGGTTCCCAACCTCTGCCAACTGAGCTGAAAGGCTGTTCCTTGCAGGGTTGTGGTCCTTCCTCCCAGGTCCTGCCAAACCCCGCTGAAAGCATCTTTAACGTATTCCACATATCTTCATGTCACCTCACCCACATGATTAAATGCCATTCTTGCTCGAAGAACATTAGCCAGTGCTTGGTAGGAGAAGGCACTGTCAAGCCTATCAGAAAAAACGTGGGCCAATTTAATACATGAGATAAAAATCATCCTGCAGGTCAATAGGATTTAAGTTCCTAAGAAGGTGAAGTCAAAATGCTGTTCTTTTGCAAGAGAGACATTACATATATATATATATAATATAATATATTATATATATATATATATATATTATATCACTGGTCCTCCTGTTAGGGATCTCATAACCAGTAGGTGCTGCATGCAACCAGTGCAGCTTTGAGCTGAGCAAGATGGGTCATATCTTTACCATCTCTGTCCTGTACTTGTCATTCTTGAAAGCTCTTTACGTAGACTTTACACCCCTTTTAGTATTTCCTTTAATTTGTAGAATATTGAAATAAAATATTTGAGGTCCAACGTTTAAAGTTTCCTGTTCACAATCACCTAGTACACCATCTTTGTGTCATGTTATTATTTCACGCTAACCTTTAAACTGATTTTTGGTGTCATTAGGGCATGAAACCACTGCCAATCAGATGACATTTACAGTAATGGCACTGGGTCAGCATCCTGAAATACTGGAAAGGTACGTGCGCTCCAATTTGAAAACCCAGCTTGCTGTTAATTTCAAGGTGGACTTAATTATAAGGATTATTAAAAAGATAGGATCAATTCCCAATAAGTTATAGTCTCCCTTCCAAAATAAACAGTTTCATAGTCCCAGTATATCTAAAATGTAAAAAAAAAAAAGTGTAAGATGGAGTATTTCACTTTTATCTAGGTGATTTTTTTTCAAAGCCTTTATACATACTGGTTCTGAATCCCACCTAGTTCAGCTGCCCTGTGTGCACATTACTTCATCCTGATAAGAAGTACGAGTTCGGGAAGCCTGCTTGGGAGTTGGTAGGCATTTTGCCTGAGGATGGGTGTCTAAGTCCAACTCGGTGTCTGAAAAGTAAAAAATGTGATTTGTTAACTTGTCTAGCAAGATATGGGCATCTGCAGCTAACATTTTTTAATTTAACTTCAGGGTTCAGGCTGAAGTGGATGATGTTCTTGGTGCCAAGAGAGACATTGACTATGAGGATCTTGGCAAACTCACCTACTTATCACAGGTACTGTAGGAGTGAGGTAAGATACCAGTCAGAGCTGTTTGGTAGCACCTCTGGCAAGTCATGGAGGAGCCCGACACTTTTAAGATTTTAAAAACAATACAGATATTTTATCCTGATAATGTTGTCCCCAAAGGGTCAGCAAGCAGGTGCCATAAGACATTTGCAGCAGCCTAGCCTTGTTGGGAGGGATGCTCCTCAAATTTCATTGCAAAATCCCACACAATTCCTTCAATGCTTTCCTTAGTTATTACCAAACTGGGAGCTAAAGTGGAGTTGCACAATCCCTACCTGTTTAAGCTGAAACCATAGCTGTAATTTTAAGAAGGATTTGCAACTTTGAGCCGAACCTGTATGTAAATCCCACACATTTCCCTAACTCACAGCTCTATTTTTGTTTGATTATTGTTAAAGCATTTCCAGCTATGATCTCACCGAGTGCCATAAACTCATTGGGATTTGAGGACAACGAAAAATAATGGCTAGTTTCTGTAGTGACAGTTTTTCATTGTTCAATCTTGAAACCCTCTTCAGTCACTCTGAAGAGAGGGAGAGAGTTTGGTCCTAAAAGGGGTCTTGTGTATAGAAATGCTGTTTGGTAATGAACTGCAAAGCCAGGGTTTGGCTACTTGCCAGTATTTGTGTTGTGTATCCTTTTTTACAAGGTGGGGGATACCAGTAGCCCTCAGGAGAGGCTGATTCATAGTCCTGGCAGCTATTCTGCTTAGCTTGCCCTGTGATTTTAGTAGTCTGCCATGATCATTTTTCTCTTAAACTGCCCTGCTAAGGTGAGCAATAGTGTTATCATTTGCCATATCCCATCCCACAAATCACTGTGCTTTGACAGTGGATAGATTTCATAGGTATGTTTCTCAGAAGGAATAGGCAACTATGTGATTACAGAAATCAGCAGGTTTCCTTAGGCTTCTCCAAACACCATCACAATTACACCACTCCAATTAGGATGAGATATCTAAGCCTTTCAGTTTTAAGACACATCACATGAGATCCTCTCAAAGGAAACCATTTCTTTGAGATCTGTACAGCCAAAATCAGCCACCCTTGGTCAGAGCCAGTCCATCACTGGAGTATCAGAGAATATGGGACTCCTCTCCTGTCATTCAGGCAATTCTGAATCCTTTTGTCCACATCTCTTTTTCATTAGTCCACTCGTGCATGCACACTTTTAATTGCATTTTAATTGCATTTTTGGTGCAACGCTCATGTGCACCGTTAATTAGGTTTCACTTTGATGAAATAAGCCATTCTTACAGCTCACTGCCACCAAAAGAAATGGTCTTGTTCCATTTTTTCTCAACATTCCCTATTCATTTTCCTTTGCCAGGTTGTTTTTTGTCCTTTTGGTGCTCTGACCTGGCTCAGCTCCCCAAGCAGCAGAAGCAAGACAAAGGCAGGAGCAGGAGCACAGTGATGGGAGTGGGAAAGAGGTGGGAGCAACCAGCCGTCCTCATGGCAGCCAGCACCCAGAACAGCTCATCAGGGCCGGGAGACTTCACTCTTAAATACTCCCTTTGAATTTGCTTCCTAATACTTTTTCGCTTAGTTGTTGATCTGACTTGGGCTTTTAGATTTGTTCAATGCATGGGACCTCCTGTGGGTTTTGTGTCTTTTTCTCTGTATTTTACCAGTTGTAAGAAAGAACTGGGCCTGAAGGAGCTGACTTAGCCATACATTTTGCCCAAGGCAGATACGCCAGCATCTGTTTCGAAAGTCAGAATCTCCCACTTAGCCAAAGTGAAAGGCCGTAGGGAGGTAATTAATTCTATTTCTGCCTCCTGCACTGTATCAGCTAAGTGACCTTTTGTGCTTCTTTCTGACACAGGTTCTGAAGGAGTCGCTGCGGCTGTACCCGCCCGTCGCAGGGACCGTGCGCAGGCTGGAGAAGGAGCGTGTCATCAACGGCATCAGAATTCCTGCCAACACGACACTCGTTGTGAGTCCCATCCACCATCAGCAGCTGCGAGCTGCTGCAGCTCATCCAAATGTAATGGATCTCTGGATCAGAGGGCCAGAGTCTTCCCTGGGCATTTTCCTACTGGCCTCTCTAAAATCTTGAGCAAAACTGGGGTATGAATTGGGACTCTCAGTTGGGACTGGGAAGTGGAAGGCAATTATGGTTTTGTACCTTTGACAGCAAAGAAGCATTTTCAATGTGCTGCTCTTGACTAAAACAGGTAAACTCTTTCTTGACAGTTCAGCACCTACATAATGGGAAGACTGGAAAGGTTTTTCAAGGATCCATATACTTTCAATCCAGACCGATTCAGCAAAGATGCACCTAAGTGAGTTTCATTTTACTCCCAGGTTGTTAAATATTTAATAAGGATCCAGTAGAGGAAGATATTTTAAGGGGTGGAAAAAATGAATAAAACTATTTTTCCATTCCAGCATGAGTAAGTCTAAATCATCCAAATGCAAATAGAGAACAATGATGTGCAGCTTTTGTTAAAAAATTCTTTAGACCACATGATACCTTGCAAAAAAAGACCAATACTATTGTTATTTAATGTTTATGTTGAGATCACAGCTTTGGGACAAAACCACATTGAATATTTGCATTAGGGCAATGCAGACATTTAATGTCTGACATCCCTGGCCCCAGGATGCTTGAAGTGTCTCCATATTAGAGAAGGGAGAAGGGGCTGAGGGACAGAAGATGCTGTTCAACCATGTGGGAGGCAGCCTAAGGCTGGTCAGTGGTCAGGAGTGCAGTAGGAGGTATCAGTGACTAAACAGTTAGATACAGAGATCAGCAGCTACTTCACAAGTCAGGAGTTTTGCTTTAGCCTAGAGTTAGTCTGGTCTCCTGAACCAAACGCCCCCTCACTCACATGGCTCAGAGCTGCCCAAAGGAGCAATAATTGCGTGGATCATTACATCCTCATGACAGGCTGGAAGAGCATTTGGAGTGTGCTTGACATTCAGCTTTGAAATAATGTTGGCATACATCAAAACAGCTCTGTGAATTGAATCTTGTAGTAAGCAGAGATCTCACAGAAACATGCTGCAGAGCTGTATTGCTGCTCTGAAGCAAAACGAGGTAATTTGGAGACTTATAAGAAGTCAGATAGGTGAGGTGACATTTAGACCATTTCCTTACTGTTGTGATGAAATATTTGCTTGTTTCCTTACAATCAAGTTGTCAGAGTGACAATTTCAAACATTTTTCTTTGCAGGCCATATTATTGCTATTTTCCATTCTCTCTGGGATCCCGATCCTGCATCGGGCAGGTGTTTTCACAGGTAAGCAGAGGCCTGGAACAACACTTCCATAGCAAGCACTGGGCCAGCTCAGGGTGTGCTGACCATGGCTGGTGGTAGGGGACCAAAGACCACACTGAGGGTGCACTGACCCCCTTCTCTCTAGAGGGAAGGTCGCCCCCATGCCCATGATGGATGTCTCTCAAATGCTGTCACATGAGCACACATCCATGTGCCAAACTGGTCCCACATCACCAGTGTGCACATGCAGGTGTCTGCAGGGGAGGAGCAGCAAGCAGGCTGCACTCCCTCTGAACTGTCCTGGGTCAACCTGCTTGAATCCAAACCCCTTGATGGGGTCAACATCCCCTTGGCCAGCCAAGGTCAAACACACAGGGGATGCGCAGGGGTTCTTGGGGACCATCCCGTGGCTGCCACTGACAGAATCAAGGCAGGGAAAATGTCAGGTGGCAGAAAGACACAAGGCAGAACTGGCACAGAGAAGGTGAGGAGGGGGCTACATGGATGGAAGGAACAATTTAATGATGTATATGAGCATAGCAGTGAGCATTTCAAGACAGCAGGAGTCCAGCTCTTTGGGTCTGTTCTGTGAGTTGATCTAAGCATCAGTGCTCAGTCTTTAGTGCTTTAGTTTTTACAGCCTGATTTCCCAAATTGGGTTACTGCATAAACACAAGGACTGATCCTAGTGCCTGTCAGTAGTCTTCAAATCCATGAAGTCCCAGGACTTCCCAGTTCCTGTCCAAACTCAGCTGGCTGCATTCAACTTTTAAATCTCTATATTGACAAAGCAGTATAACATCATACACTGACTTTAAGCAGCTGCAGTCCAAGCTCTGTTTGCTGTCACTGACAATGAATTTGCTTTTGTTCTTAACAGATGGAGGCAAAAGTGGTGATGGCAAAACTGCTGCAGAGGTTTGAATTCCAGCTGGTACCAGGGCAGAGTTTTAAACTCTTGGAGGCTGGAACCTTTAAGCCACTAGATGGAGTAATGTGTAAATTAAAGCCAAGGAGCTCTGCGAGAAGCTGCTAGGCGTGACTACTCGAGAGGAGCATGACATGCTACTGTTAGTGTTTCTTCTGATTTTGAAGATCTTGAACCTAATCAAAGTTTCAATTTTGCAGTCCCCTTTAGAGTATTACTAGACTGAAATTATTCCTAGCCTTTCTCATAATTTACTGAAGAAAACCCTTGGAGAGTCACTCCAGTGTATATTTTCAATCTGGAAGCATATCTGGAATTGCCAAGGTTATAATTTTCCTGGGGGCTATTTAATTCTGACCAGACTTGGAAAAGAACATCCTTTCATTGCAGTATCCCTGGAAGTCCACACAAATCTACACTGAAATCCCAGCTCGTAGTTTTCACTAAGTTTACTTTCAACACAACATGGTCTAAAGTAAGCTCTTGTTTGGGAAGTTTCCTACGTACACAATGACATCAGAAAGGAGTGAAGCACAAATTTGGGTTGAACTTAAGAAGAGATGCTTGGAGATAGTCTTTTGTCAAAGCAATTTTTCCATCCCTGCCCTAAACAAGAAGAACAACTGATAGGAACAATCTGAAAAAAAATACCAGTCTGAGGCCACTGCTTCCCCCTGTTGCTCCTGCCTCGTTTTTATTCAGTCTCTTCCACTTTTCTTCTGATAATATGCAAAGTGTAGATTGCCAGTCTGCACTGTAGAAAGGGGCTCTCCTGCTTCTTCCTACCCCTCCACACAGCCTGTGTTCATTCTTTTAAGACAGTGTTCTTTGGTCAGGGGAGTTTTGCTGCATTTATTTTAAACGGGATCATTTCCCCATCTGCCTTAGCACAAAGCTACAGTAACACTTGGACCAGATGGTCTAGTAGGTACGGCCAGTTTGGAAATAAGTGCCTGAGCTAAATGCTGCTTAAAGTGGTGTTGCCACTGAAGAAATGTGTCTGCAGTTTGAGCCAGAGACTGGAGAAGGTTCTGCACTCCCTTCTTCCAGAGATGTGCCCAAATTGCTCGCTGCATGTTAGGCTTGCAGCTGGGCTCTGCTAGGGAAAAAAACTACCATATGAAAACACTGTCTTCAGAATATATGTAGATACCTAATAGGAGTTTAGGCCTTCTCTATTATGAAATACAGAGAATTAAAGAAATTTGATGCAGACACTGTTATTTCTTACCTTTCTGAATTAAAAGAGCAAAAATACAGTCTGTATACTGTCAAGTTCCCGTGGTGGTTTCCATACCATAAGAGTGACATCCCAGAACTTTCCCTGACTGATTCTGTTGTGCACAGTCTCATTCGGTGCAGTAATGGAATAGCAGACCCAGAAGGTTGATGTTGCTTTTGATAATATAATCGACATCGTACAGTGTACAAATATGACTTACACCCAGGAGTACCGATACCTGTATTGCAAGGAGAGGTTTAGTCTACCTATCAGTAAAATAGCTTTTCAAAACCTTGAGATCTGCTTTACATCCTTGTAGACATTAATATAATCTCAATGGGAAAACTAAGGACTCTCCAGCTGAATGTGTGTTCCCAGGAGCTGATGCAATAGGAACCAGGATGCTCCATGCCAGTCAGGCTGGATGTGTTGGTGGCATAACAAAATGCTGAATCCTGAGAACATGTCAAACAGAGAGAAGTATCTTACTGTTGTGGGGAGTGATGGGGGAAGCTGTGACAGGGAGTGGCCTTTGCTGTGAACAGCACACAGCTTGACAGATCCTGGCTAATTGTGCTGTGGGAATGCAGGATGCCACCACACCAGGGCTCCGCTCTGCTGCTTATGAGTGAGGTCAGACACGTTAGTTACACAAAGACGTATTCCCTTCTGTTACCTCTGCAATGGGGTGAGGCACCTCCAAGAAGGGCTCAAGGAGAGTGTTAGCATGTTAAAACCCTGCAGTGAGTTCCATCAGCCCTCATCTAAGACCAGAGTTTCCTGACTGTTTTGTGTTTACCCTCCTCAGAGGATACTCTTCTTGCAAGACCAAATTTCTACCCAGCTCTCCAGGGACCACTGGCACAGGCCTTTCTCCTTTTTCTACACCCAAGAGCCCTTGCCAGACTGTCACCTGTCAGGCTGATCACCTCCCAGCAGATGGCAAGTGCTCATTGCCGATGCACCCAAGAGCAGCAGCGCTCCTCAGCCTTGACAACTCTTTCTCTTAAGAGGCAGGCTGTCCTGGCTCCTCCAAGATACCTGCCCGCAGGAGGAGATGGTGGCCTGTGATGTGCAAATGCCCTGCATTGTTCTCGGGGTTTCATCCTGCACCTCTAGCCAGGAGGTAATCCCTTGTCTGACTAAAAGAAAAAAGGAGCAGGTTCAGGAAAGCAGCTTCCCGGTGCCCTCTATGCCAACTGGGTGCCAGCATAGGCTTTGCCAAACCCTGTTGAGAAACCTCAGACCAGAAGTGCCTCAGGAGGCACAGCTGTGCATGCCATGGGCTATAAAAACACCTGGGAGCTGCAGCTTTCTTGGACACCACAGAAAAGGACAGTTTTTTCCTTATTCTGGGGAAGAGAGATACATTATTTCAGTTCTAGGGCAATGATTAGTGCACCAAGCCCTCGGCTGGGTTCCGGGCTGGTAAGGCAAAAAAGTAAAGCAAGTTTGTCTACCCAGTTCACTTGACAGCTGGTTGTAGGAAAGCATCATACCTGTAGCTAATTTTCTTCTTATCCTTTTCCTGCTCTTGGGCAATACAAAGAAAAACCTGGATATGGCTGGTGGGGTGATTTTTCCCTGGGTGCCTGGGTGATTTTTCCCAGGGTCCTGCACAGGCCAGTGTTGCGTGCCTGGAGGCTGGATGCAAGAAGGTTTCTCAGTTGACATGGAACTGCAAAACCAGTCTGCTCAGGATGGCTCCTGCCCCTGCACCCTGCAGGTAAGTGCCTGCCCTCCAGCAGCTCCTCTGGCTTTCACCCTGCCCCAGATGTGCACGCTGGCAGCCAGACAGAGACTGTCAGGAGACAGCCAGACGCTCAGTTGGCAGGAGTCAGGGTAACAGCTGCCCTCAAAGGTGAGGGCACTGGTGGTGACATGTATTCCCAAGAGTCTTTATTAGAGAGAGGTGTCTAAGTCTTCCTCTTGTTCTCACGTGGCTGCTGCAGATTTCTTTCATCCCTCTCCCAGACCTATAAACTCTTTGCCTCCTTCTTCTGGACTGATGCCCAGGACTTTCATGTATGTGCTCAGAGTGAAAACTTTCCCCCCAGGATTTCTTCCCAGGTTTTTTATGCTAACCCAAGTGCTTGATCTTACCCCTTCTAGATCAGTGTCATAGACAAGAAATAAGGAAACATTGGTGCCTAGACCTCTTAGGACAGGATGGAACCAGCTAGGAAAATTGTACCCAGAGGTGTCTGTCTTTCAGAAGGCAAATGCCTTTGGTGCTGGCATGGGAGAATGTGAAGCTTTCTCACCACAACTAGTCTGGAGCATAGGAGACTCCCAATTTTTCCTCTACACTTCATGTACAGACTCATACCTTTCCAGAGAGCCCAGCTAGCATTAGTGCCAGGACAGAAGCGGGAAAAATCTCATTCCAGCCCTTGCAAGAAGCCAGGAGAAGCTCAGAAGCATGGGATTCAAACACATCCATCAAAGTTATAGCCCAGCCTGGTATTTTCTGAACAGTGGACAACTTCATCTACAGCCTCCAGAGGAATGAATGTAGATAAGAAAGTGTAAGATACTGCTAGGCCTTGTGCAAGCACACAGGGTTAACCATACATGCATTTGCACTCGGTGGTGGTGTACTACGAGAGCTGCAGCAGGATGGGGTGGGATGTACTCTGTCAGGCAGGGCTCTTAGGCCTCCTCTTAATTTTCCCACAGATTGCAACATCATTTGTTCTGCTGGACCTCAGGACAAAAGAAGCACTTGAAGAATGACATTTCCTCAGTGAGGCAGTGGGTATGCTCCTTCAGAAGCAAGGGACAAGGGAGGCACCAGTGAGGTGGGGGAACCCACAAGGGGACACTGCAATCGTGACGGCATCTCAGTTGAGTAATTTTAAGGTTTCTCCACACTGCCCGTGCCACTGCTTTGGTCTGCTTTGCAGGGCACATGATGATGTTATTTGCAATTAATCTCTGCTTGTCTGCCCTGTGGTAAGGTTTGGAGGCTGCCCTCAGGTGTCACTGAAGCTGAAGATTGGGAGGCCCTTTACTCTGTTTTACTCCCTGTGAGCTCAGTTTCTTGCTGTAGACTCACAGTCTCTCAGCTGCAGGTACTGCATGTCAGGGAGGCTCAGGAGATGGAAAATAAAATGACAAAAAGAGATCAAAGCTAGCAAGCTCAGAAAACTTTCTACAGTGCCTTCCCTTCTCACATATGATCTCTGTGTGAAATGGTTGGTGGCAAGCCCTGCCCTTCTTACTGTGCCTACGTGTGCCCATGCACGGGGCCGTGAGAGGTAACAAGTATTTTTCGTCTGTCTCTGAATTGTCAGCGATGGGGATTTAAAGAAATGGGAACTACTGACTCGGGTATTTGCCCTTCAAGCCCTGAAGTGTCTCCTGGCCTTGTCCTGCTCTGCTGTCCCAGCAGGCTCTGGGTCAAAGCTATCTGCCTTCTGCTGCAGCGAGCAGCTGGACACCTCCCTGCAGGAGTTTTCTTTCTCTACGTTCAGCACTTCTTTTCTCCCTCACAGGGCCTTCAACATGCACAAGCTCTGCTCTGAACTTCTCCAATGGTTTTGTACCCACAGAACAAACCATCTTCTGATCTGCCTTCTGGTTCAGCCAGCAAAGACCCCCATAGCTCCTGAGAGTCAGACAGTGCTCAGGAGTAGGACTTCCATCTCTTCTCAAGGACTGGAACTGTTTCCCTCTCTCTCTTCAGAATACTTAGGTGACATCTATATTAACAAAGGAAATATGCTACAGACCTTTCCGTGGCACTGAGGTGGACTGGCACAGGTGGGGGTTGGGCTCTTCTCCCAGGCAACCAACAATAGGACAAGAGGACATGGGCTCAAGCTCTGCCAGGGGAGGTTTAGGTTAGATGTTAGGAAGAAATTCTTTACGGAGAGGGTAATCAGGCATTGGAACAGCCTACCCAGAGAGGTGGTGGATTCACCATCCCTGGAGGTTTTTAAGCAGAGATTGGATGTGGCCCTT